>NC_135954.1:2888014-3018599 GCF_053455715.1 Rhinoraja longicauda | reverse complement strand
CGCCGCGCCCCCTCACCTTCACGACAGCACGCCCCCTCTTCTTCATTACCCTACCCCCTCCCCTTTATACGTCTCCCTACCCCCTCCCCTTCACTACTTCACCCTACCCCCTCCCCTTCATGACGTCACGCTGCCCCCTGCTCTGACGTCATTACGCCGCCCCGCCTTCTCCACGTCACTGCGTCACCCCGCCGCACCGTTCCCTCCCCTTCACATAACGTCACCCCGCCTCATCTAGTGCACGTTACACCCCCGCCCGTCCCCTTTACGTCACCACGCCCCCCTCCCCTTCACATCAGCGTGTCACTCCCCTCCTTCCCGTCACGTCATTACGTCACTCTGACCCCACCCCTTACGTCACACGTCACTCCACCTCCCCTTTACATCATCACGTCACTTGCCCCTCCCATTTACGTTACACGTCACCCCGCCTCCTGCCCCGTACGTCACCCCGCTGCCCCGCCCCTTCCCCATCACATCTGGTTCTGTAAGAAAATAACTGCAAATGTTGGTACAAATTGAAGGTATTTAATTTCACAAAATTGCTTGAAGTAACTCAGCGGGTCAGGCAGCATCTCAGGAGAGAAGGAATCTGGTTGATTCAACTCCTCATCCCACCTCCACCCCTATACGTCATCACGTCATCCCGCCCTCCCCTCCATCAACGTCACCGCGTCTCCCCCTCGCCCCTCCCCATTTCGCGTCACATACGTCATCCCGCCCCTCCCCTTTACGTCACCCTGTCCCTTGCACGTCATTACGTCACCCCCCCGCCTCACCTCCCCATTACGTCAACATGTCATCCCGCCTCTCCTCCCCTGTACGTCACCACGTGACCCCGCCCCTCCCCTACCGGAAGCCGGCCCCGTGGCGTCTCCATGGCGACGGCGCCGGGCCCTGGAGCGGAGACGGAGCGAAGGCCGCAGCGTCTGTAAACTGCAATCTGCATCTCACCGCGACCGCAGGCTGCGAACAATGGTGGGTGCCCTTTAGCCATCGTTACTTTTTTTTGTTTTGATGCAATATCTTTCATTCATTCGTTCTGTACCTCTCGTTTCAGGCAGCATCTGTGGAGAACATGGATAGGTGACGTTTCACAGAGTGCTGGAGTTTCAGGCAGCATCTCTGGAGGAAAGGAATATGGGGGACAATTTGGGGTCGAGACCCTTCTTCAGACAGTCTCAGTCTGAAGAAATGTCCTGACCTGAAACGTCCCCCATCCGTGTTCTCATCATCAGGTCATAAAAGTGACAGGAGTAGAGTAACATATAACATATAACAACTACAGCATGGAAACAGGCCCGTTCGGCCCTACCAGTCCACGCCGACCACTCTCCCTGACCTAGTCTCATCTACCTGCACTCAGACCATAACCCTCCAATCCCCTCCTATCCATATACCTATCCAATTTACTCTTAAATAATAAAATCGAGTGAGCCTCCACCACTTCGACCGGAAGCCCATTCCATACAGCCACCACCCTCTGAGTAAAGAAGTTACCCCTCATGTTACCCCTAAACTTTTGTCCCTCAATTCTGAAGCTATGTCCCCTTGTTGGAATCTTCCCCACTCTCAAAGGGAAAAGCCTACCCACGTCAACTCTGTCCGTCCCTCTCAAAATTTTAAAAACCTCTATCAAGTCCCCCCTCAACCTTCTACGCTCCAAAGAATAAAGACCCAACCTGTTCAACCTCTGTAGCTTAAGTGCTGAAACCCAGGCAACATTCTGGTAAATCTCCTCTGTACCCTCTCCATTTTGTCGACATCTTTCCTATAATTTGGCGACCAGAACTGCACACCATACTCCAGATTCGGCCTCACCAATGCCCTGTACAATTTCAACATCAAATCCCAACTTCTATACTCGATGCTCTGATTTATAAAGGCAAGCATACCAAATGCCTTCTTCACCACCCTATCCACATGAGATTCCACCTTCAGGGAACAATGCACAGTTATTCCCAGATCCCTCTGTTCCACTGCATTCCTCAATTCCCTACCATTTACCCTGTACGTCTTATTTTGATTTGTCCTACCAAAATGCAGCACCTCACACTATTCAGCATTAAACTCCATCTGCCATCTTTCAGCCCACCCTTCCAAAAGGCCCAAGTCTCTCTGTAGACTTTGAAACTCTACTTCATTACTAACTACACCACCTATCTTAGTATCATCTGCATATTTACTAATCCAATTTGCCACACCATCATCCAGATCATTAATGTAAATGACAAACAACAGTGGACCCAACACAGATCCCTGGGGCACTCCATTAGACACTGGCCTCCAACCTGACATACAATTGTCAACCATTACCCTCTGGTATCTCCCATTCAGCCATTGTTGAATCCATCTTGCAACCTCACTATTAATACCCAACGATTTAACCTTCTTAATCAACCTTCCACGTGGAACCTTGTCAAATGCCTTACTGAAGTCCATATAGACAACATCCACAGCCTTGCCCTTATCAATTTCCCTGGTAACCTCTTCAAAAAATTCAAGAAGATTAGTCAAACATGACCTTCCAGGCACAAATCCATGTTGACTGTTTCTAATCAGGCCTTGTTTGTCCAAATAATTATATATATTGTCCCTAAGTAAGGCCATTCGGCCCATCATCTACAATACAATACAATATATTTTATTCTCATTGTACAAGTACAACGAGATTGAGAATGACACTTCCATATCGCTGCTGTCCAATATAAATACATCACGGCGAAAATGAAAACAACAAAAGGGGGGGGGGGAAGAGAAAAAAAACTGCCCCATAACCTCTGTGGGATTCTCTGCCAAAGAGGGCAGCGGAGGCCAAATCACTGGATGAATTTAAAAGAGAGTGAGATAGAGCTCAAGGGGCTAGTGGAATCAAGGGATATGGGGAGAAGGCTGGCACGGGTTACTGATTGTGGATGATCAGCCATGATCACAATGAATGGCAGTGCTGGCTCGATGGGCCGAATGGCCTCCTCCTGCACCTATTGTCTATGTTTCCATGACACCTGTACCTCCAGACACTCTGTGAAACGTCACCTATACATGTTCTCCAGGGATGCTGCCTGACCCGCTGAGTTACTCCAGCATTTTGTGTCGACCAGTGAGACTCTTATTTGTAGCAGCATAACATGTCTGTAAACACAGTACTCAGATTACACAATAAACAAGACAAAGTTCAATGAATTTTAAAAATGATGCTGCCCGACCTGCTGAGTTACTCCAGCACTCTGTGAAACGTCACCTGTCCATGTTCTCCAGAGATGCTGCCTGACCCGCTGAGTTACTCCAGCACTCTTTGACTATCTACGGTATAAGCCAGAATCTGTTCTTCTGATTTTAAATGAGGAAGAGGGAAAAAAGAGGGAGGGTGGGAGTGCGAGAAAGGAGATTAAACTGGAGCGTTCACCTGATGGCCTCTAAAAGGTGAACTGCAATTGATAGAGGTCGAAGATTGACACAATGTGCTGGAGTAACTCAGCGAGTCAAACAGCATCTCTGGAAAACATGGATTAGACAAGAGGGCACAGCCTCGGAATTAAAGGACGTTCCTTTCGGAAAGAGATGAGGAGGAATTTCTTTAGTCAGAGGGTGATGCATCTGTGGAATTCCTTGCCACAGATGGCTGTGGAGGCCAAGTCAGTGGATATTTTTAAGGCAGAGATAGATGCCAGGGTGTCAGTAGTTATGGGGAGAAGGCAGGAGAATGGGGCTTGGAGGGAGAGAAAGATCAGCCATGATTGAATGGCAGAATAGACGATGGCCGAATGGCCTAATTTACTGATGAACTTATGAGGCGATTCTTCACAGAATGCTGGAGTAACTCAACGGGACAGACAGCATCTCTGGGGAGAAGGAGTGGGTGACTTTTCAGGTCGAGACCCTTCTTCACACTGGGAGTCAGAGGGAGACCAATATGGAAAGGTCAGGAGTGAAAAAGACAGATCAAAGCAGATGCTGATAAGGAACAAAAGAATGGTACATTGTAAGCCGAGGGGAAGGCTAGTGGATCAGGTGTCCTAGTGCATCAGTCACTGAAAGGAAACATGCAGATACAGCAGGCAGTGAAGAAAGCCAATGGAATGTTGGCCTTCATAACAAGAGGAGTTGAGTATAGGAGCAAAAAGATCCTTCTGCAGTTGTACAGGGCCCTAGTGAGACCGCACCTGGAGTACTGTGTGCAGTTTTGGTCTCCAAATTTGAGGAAAGATATTCTTGCTATTGAGGGCATGCAGCATAGGTTTACTAGGTTAATTCCCGGAATGGCGGGACTGTCATATGTTGAAAGACTGGAGCGACTAGGCTTGTATACACTGGAATTTAAAAGGATGAGAGGGGATCTTATCGAAACGTATAAGATTACACTTGTTGCCTTCCTCCTTAACTATGAGTCTATTTAGCATAAGCGAGACACAAAACGCTGGAATAACTCAGTGGGTCAGGCAGCATCCCTGGAGAGAAGGAATGGGCGACGTTTCGGGTCAAGACCCTTCTTCAGACTGATGTCAGGGGAGGGGGCGGGACAAAGTTCCGGAATGGCGGGACTGTCATATGTTGAAAGACTGGAGCGACTAGGCTTGTATACACTGGAATTTAGAAAGATGAGAGGGGATCTTATCGAAACGTATAAGATTATTAAGGGGTTGGACACGTTAGAGGCAGGAAACATGTTCCCGATGTTGGGGGGAGTCCAGAACCAGGGGCCACAGTTTAAGAATAAGGGGTAGGCCATTTAGAACTGAGATGAGGAAAAACGTTTTCAATCAGAGGGTTGTGAATCTGTGGAATTCTCTGCCTCAGAAGGCAGTGGAGGCCAATTCTCTGAATGCATTCAAGAGAGAGGTAGATAGAGCTCTTAAGGATAGCGGAGTCAGGGGGTATGGGGAGAAGGCAGGAACGGGGTACTGATTGAGAATGATCAGCCATTGAATGGCTGTGCTGGCTACTAAGGCGATAACGAGGCTTACAATCAGTAAAAAGAATCAGACGGACAGTGAAACTAGTCGGAAAACTTGGGTGGAGAAAGGACGTAGAGAGAGGAAAAGCAAAGGTTATTTGAAGTGAGAGAGATCATTATTAATACCGCTGGGTTGTGAGCTGCCCAAGGGGAAGATGAGGAGCTGTTCCTCCAGTCTGTGTGAGCACTAACTCTTGACAAAGGAGGAGGCCCACGGTGGCACGGTCAGTATGGGAATTGGGGGGGGGGGAGTTAAAGTGTTTAGCAAATGATAGATGATCAGATTTTGTTCTCCTTCTGGTTTTAACGACGAAGGAAAAGAAAGAGGGGGGTCTGAGGAAGGAGGGAGCGAGCGATTGAGCCTGGGTGGGGCTGCATTCAACAGAGCTGCTGGACACGGAGTAGGGTTGCCAACCGTCCCGTATTAGCCGGGACTTCCCGTATTTTGGGCTAAATTGGTTTGTCCCGTACGGGACCGCCCTTGTCCCGTATTAGGCCCGGGGGGGGGGGGGGGGGGGGGGGCGCTGTAGGCCCCGATACTGTAGGTCCCGACACTCTAGGTTTCCGACATTTTAGATCCCGGACACTGTAGGCCCGGCCCGGGCGGCCACCATTAGGTGGAGTGGGAGCACGTGGCCGCTGGCTGGGTGAGGTCACGTGGGGCGCGGGGCGGTGACATCACCCTTTGTCCCGTATTTGAGAGTGAGATAGTTGGCATCCCCTAGCATGGAGTGAGTTATTGGACAAGCCTCCGGCTGCTTTTGAGCTGCTTTAATGAACAGATCTGCCGGCACTGAAGAACGGTCTCGACCCGAAACGTCACCCATTCCTTCTCTCCAGAGATGCTGCCTGTCCCGCTGTGTTACTCCAGCTTTTTATGTCTATCTTTGAGTCTAACTTCACGTTGATTGCAAGATACGACATGAAAACGGTCATTTCGGCCCACTGAGTCTGTATCGACCAGCGATCACCCTGTACAACTAGCACTACCCTACACACTGGGGACAATTTACTATTTTTACCAAAGCCAATTAACCTACAAACTTGCACGTCTCTGGAGTGTGGGAGAAACCGAAGCACCTGGAGAAAACCCACGCGGTCACGGGAAGAACGTACAAACTCCGTACAGACAGCACCTGTAATCAGGATCGAACCCGGGTCTCTGGCGCTGTGAGGCAGCAACACTACTGGTGTGCCGCCCTATCACGAACTAGAGAGCGATCTTGACATCCCATCTACCCAATTGGAGACCCTTGGACTATCTTTAATGGGACTTTACCTTGCAATAAACGTTTTTCCCTTTCTAATGAATCTGTACACTGTGAATGGCTCGATTGTAATCATGTATAATCTTTCCACTGATTGGATAGCATGCAACAAATAAAGCTTTTCACTGTATCTCCAGGTTATAACTCCATTATTATAACTCCATATTATAACTCCAGGGACTAAATTTTCTTTTCTGTATTAATTTTAATTTACATGCTGTAATTGTAATTTTTTTTGCACAATCCGCAGGCGTTGCCACTTTCATTTCACTGCACATCGTGTATGTGTATGAGACAAATAAACTTGACTTGGTATATATCAGGAGGTGCAGATCCAGAGCCAGCAACATTATGGGGGACCCCTACCACCCCAGCAATGGACTGTTCCAGCTGCCACAGTCAGGCAAACGCCTCCGCTGTCACGCTGTGAAAACAGAGAGGATGAGACGGAATTTCTTCACACAGGCCATCAGGACTGTTAACTCTCATATCACCAGGGACTAATTTAATTTACTGTATTAATTTATTTTTTGTGTTAAAATGTTTTTTCTATTCTGTTTTGTAGTTTAGCACAATCCGCGGGCGTTGCCACTTTCATTTCACTGCACATCTGTGACAAATATAGTTGACTTGACATGACAATAGACTAAAACTTAACTATCCCACTTACTCATTCACTTGCTACCCATTAGGGACAATTTACAGAGGGACAATTTAGATTTTAGATTTAGATTTAGAGATACAGTGTGGAAACAGGCCCTTCGGCCCACCGAGTCCGCACCGCCCAGCGATCCCCGCACATTAACACTATCCTACACCCACTAGGGACACTTTTTACATTTACCCAGTCAATTAACCTACATACCTGCACGTCTTTGGAGTGTGGGAGGAAACCGAAGATCTCGGAGAAAACCCACGCAGGTCACGGGGAGAACGTACAAACTCCGTACAGACAGCACCCGTAGTGGGGATGGAACCCGGGTCCCCGGCGCTGCATTCGCTGTGAGGCAGCAACTCTACCACTGCGCCACCATGCCGCCAAATAACCGACAAAGTTTTTGGGACGTGGGAGTTAATTGGAGCACCCGGAGGAAACCCACGCAGGTCACAAGTAGAATCTGCTAACTTCACACACACACACAGCACCCATGGTCCTGATTGAATCTGGGTCTCTGGCGTTGTGAGGCAGCAGCTCGACAGCGCCGCCCTGCAGTGTGACAACATGCAGTGCCATTTAGAACGGAGATGAGGAAGAACCTTTTCACCCAGAGAGTTGCGAATCTGTGGAATTCTCTGCCTCAGAAGGCAGTGGAGGCCGATTCTCTGGATGCCTTCAAGAGAGGGTTAGATAGAGGTCTTAAAGATAGCGGAGGCACGGGGTATACGGAGAAGGCAGGCACGGGGTTACTGATTGTGGATGATCAGCCACGATCACAGTGAATGGCGGTGCTGGCTCGAAGGGCCAAATGGCCTCCTGCACCTATTGTCTATTTCCTACGCCTTGCCACAGCAACTAAAGGAATCCTAACGGGGAACAGCAACTGTCCTGAAGAAAAGTCTTGACCCAAAATGTCACCTATTACTTTTCCCCAGAGATGCTGCCTGACCACACCAAAGATTACCACACCAGTAACTATAAACTTTTACAAGAAATGCAAATGAGGAACAGTTTTGTGAGACCATTTCTAGACCCGTACAGCACAGAAACGGCTCTTCTCTGATCCGCCTGCATGTGATCCATATCTAGGGTTGTCAACCGTCCCGTATTAGCCGGGACATCCCGTATTTTGGGCTAAATTGCTTTGTCCCGTCAGGGACCGCCCTTGTCCCGTATTAGGCCCGGGGGGTGGGGTGCGCTGTAGGCCCGGACGCTGTAGGCCCAGACGCTTTAGGCCACGACAGGTTAGGCCCGGACACTGTAGGCCCGGACAGCGTAGGCCCGGACAATGTAGGCGCGGACACTGTAGGCCCGGACAGTGTAGGCCCGGACAGTGTAGGCCCGGACAGCGTAGGCCCGGACAGCGTAGGCCCGGACACTGTAGGCCAGGGGCCGCTGTAGTCACGGACAGTGTAGGCCCGGACAGCGTAGGTCCAGATAGTGTAGGCCGGGGGCCGCTGTAGTCACGAACAGTGTAGGCCCGGACAGCGTAGGCCCGGACACTGTAGGCCGGGGGCCGCTGTAGTCACGGACAGTGTAGGCCTGGATGCCGCCTAACGGAGGTTGCTTAGCAACCCGCCTCCCGGCCTGGGCGGCCACCATTGGTGGAGCGGGAGCACGTGGCCGCTGGCTGGGTGAAGTCACGTGGGGGTCGGAGCGGTGACGTCACCTTATCCCTTATTTGGGAGTGAGCTAGTTGGCAATCCTGTCCATATCCCTCCATATCCATGTGCCCAGCCTAAAGTCTCCTAAACGCCACTAAGTTAACTGCTTCCATCACCACCACCCCTGGCAGCGAGTTCCAGGCACCCACTGTCCTGGTCAGAGGGGGGTGAATCTGTGGAATTCATTGCCACAGACGGCTGATATTTTTAAGGCATAGATTGACAGATTCCTGATTAGTGAGGGTGTCGGGGGTTCTGGGAGATGGCAGGAGAGTGGGGTTAGGAGGCAGAGATAGTTCAGCCATGATAGAATGGCGGAGTAGACTTGATGGGCCGAATGGCCTAATCCTGCTCCGACAACGTATGAACTTATGAAGTTTAAAACTTGCTAAAGATGGACACAGAGTGCTGGAGTAACTCAGCGGGTCAGGCAGCATCTCTGGCGAGAAGGAATGGGTGACGTTTCAGGTCGAGACCCGAGAGAGACTGACAGAAAGAGAGAGAGAGAGAGAGGGAGGGAGGGAGGGGGGGGGGGGGGGAGAGAGAGAGAGAGAGAGAGAGAGTATGCACACAGAGGGGCGGGCCAGCTGCGTTGGGGATTTCCGCGGGGCGGGGAGAGGCTGGAGCGTTGGGCCACTGACACTGACTGAGACTGTGAGTGAGTGCGGAAGTCAGTGGCGGCGGGGCCCGGGGACGGGGTAGGTGAGTCGGGGGTCTGGGCCGGGGTGAGGGTGGGGTAGTGGCGGGGTCGGGGTGAACAGTCCCTGGTACTAGGGCTCCCCAGACATCCAGAGCGGGAGGAGAAGCCGCAGGAGGAAGCGGCGGCGGTGTGAGTGAATGTTGCCAACTCCGCCATGTATCCATTTGTGATACAACACCCAACACAGCGCTAGATGTAGCAATACACTCACTCACTCACAAGCTCACTCAATCACAGTCTCACTCACTCTCATTCTCACTCACAATCTCACTCACAATCTTACAATCTCACTCACAATCTCACTCACAATCTCACTCACTCTCTCACAATCTCACTCACTCTCTCACTCACTCACAATCTCTCTCACTCACTCTCTCACTCACTCACAATCTCTCTCACTCACTCACTCATTCTCACTCACAATCTCACTCACTCTCTCACAATCTCACTCACTCTCTCTCTCACTCACTCACAATCTCTCACTCACTCTCTCTCACTCACAATCTCACTCACTCTCTCACTCACTCTCTCACAATCTCACTCTCTCTCACTCACTCACTCACAATCTCTCTCACTCACTCTCTCTCACTCACAATCTCACTCACTCTCTCACTCACTCACAATCTCTCTCACTCACTCTCTCTCTCTCTCACAATCTCACTCACTCTCTCACAATCTCACTCACTCTCTCACTCACTCACAATCTCACTCACTCTCTCACTCACAATCTCACTCACTCACAGTCTCACTCACTCAGTCTCACTCACAATCTCACTCTCAATCACTCACAATCTCACTCACTCTCTCACAATCTCACTCACTCAGTCTCACTCACAGTCTCACTCACAATCTCACTCACAATCTCACTCACTCACAGTCTCACTCACTCACAGTCTCACTCACTCACTCACTCACTCACAATCTCACTCACTTATGGTAGAGTTGCTGCCTCAAAGCGCCGGAGACCCGGGTTCCATCCCGACTACGGGTGCTGTCTGTACGGAGTTTGCACGTTCTCCACGTGACCACGTGGGTTTTCTCCAGGTGCTTCCACGCTCCAAACACGTACAGGTCTGTAGATTAATTGGCTTGGTATAAATGTAAATTGTCCCTCGTGCATGTGTAGGATAGTGCTAGTGTGCGGGGATCGCTGGTCGGTGTGGACTTGGTGGGCCGAAGGGCCTGTTTCCGCGCTGTATCTCTAAACTAAACTATAAACTGCCTTGGTTGCACTAGGAACTTTGGGCTTTGATTTGTTTTTAGATTTATTTTATTTATAGTACTTTTTCTTGTTGGTTTATTATATTATCTATTGAAGTATGTAGTTTATTGTCACGTGTACCAAGGCACAGAGAAAGGCTTTCTTTGCGTGGTAACCAGCCAGCGGAAAAACTATACCTGATTGCAATTGAGCCATCCACAGTGTACAGATACAGAATAAAGGGAATAACGTTTAATGCAAAATAAAATCCAGTAAAGTCCGATTAAAGATAGTCCGATGGTCTCCAGTGAGGTAGATAGTAGTTCAGCACTGCTCTCTGGTTGTGGTAGGATGGTTCATTTGACTGATAACAGCCGGGAAGAAACTGCCCCTGAATCTGGAGGTGTGCGTTTTCACACTTCTGTACCTCTTGCCCGATGGGAGAGGGGAGAAGAGGGAGTGGCCGGGGTGAGACTGGTCCTTGATTATGCTGCTGGCCTTGCCGAGGCAGCGTGAGGTGTAGATGGAGTCAATGGAAGGGAGGTTGGTTTGTGTGATGGTCTGGGCTACGTCCACAAATCCCTGCAATTTCTTGCGGGTCTTGGATGCAGCTGTTCCCAAACCGAGCTGTGATGCATCCTGATAAAATGCTTTCTACGGGTTTTACAAACCTGTTGTGCTGCTGCAATTAATGTAATTACACTGAATGTAATTACACTGTTTTAAGGCACATAGAAAATAGGTGCAGGAGTAGGCCACTAGGCCCGTCGAGCCAGCACCGCCATTCAATATGATCATGGTTGATCATCCAAAATCCGTTCCCCGTTCCTGCTTTCTCCCCATATCCCTTGATTCCCTTAGCCCTAAGAGCTAAATCTAACTCTCTCTTGAAAACTTCCAGTGAATTGGCCTCCACTGCCTTCTGTGGCAGAGAATTCCACAGATTCACAACTCTCTGGGTGAAAAGGTTTTTCCTCATCTCAGTCCTAAATGGCTGACCCCTTATTCTTATGACAATAAAACACTCGTGACTCTTGTGGTTCAGTGACCGTTACTCAACTGACAAGCATGGAATTGGCTTCAGGGAAGGCAGCAGAGGGTGCAGGTGGAGGGGGTGTGTTTGTGACTGAGACCTGTGACTCAGGGATCGGTGCTGGACCCAGCTTACAGTTTTAGTTTACTGTCACGTGTGCCGAGGTACAATGAAAAGATTCTATGGCGTGCTAACCGGTCAGCTTAAAGACACCCGCCATCCCTGGCACTCCCACCACCCAGCCCCAAACCGCCTGACATCGAGGAAGATCTTCCTTCACACTGTCCGGCCTACGGTCACAGTCTCCCCAAGCAACCAGACTAACCTTGTGGGAAACGAAACGTAGCGTAAACCACCACCACCAAAAGCTGCCAATCCCAACCATTAGACAATAGGTGCAGGAGGAGGCCATTCGGCCCTGCGAGCCAGCACCACCATTCATCATTCCCTATCCTGTCCCTACTCCATACTTTCTCTCTCTTCCCCCCCCTCCTCACATTCCCTTCCACCCACTGTCCTTCCGCATCCTGCAGTTCATTCCCCATCTTCCTTCCTTGTGCAGATTCAATATCTGCCCCCCCCTTTTTCTCCCCGTCACCGCCAGCCTTTTATCACCATCTCCACATATTCGCCTACCACACTTTCCTATCTGGGTCCATTGATCACTTGTGTAGGAATGAACGGCAGATGCTGGTTTCAACCAAAGATAGAGGCAAAATGCTGATGTAACTCAGCGGGGACAGGCAGTGGATGATCGGTGGACTGATCATTCTCAATCAGTACCCCGTTCCTGCCTTCTCCCCATACCCCCTGACTCCGCTATCCTTAAGAGCTCTATCTAGCTCTCTCTTGAAAGCATCCAGAGAATTGGCCTCCACTGCCTTCTGAGGCAGAGAGTTCCACAGATTCACAACTCTCTGAGTGAAAACTTTTTTCCTCATCTCCGTTCTAAATGGCCTACCCTTTATTCTTAAACTGTGGCCCCTGGTTCTGGACTCCCCCAACATTGGGAACATGTTTCCTGCCTCTAACGTGTCCAATCCCTTAATAATCTTATATGTTTCAATAAGATTCCCTCTCATCCTTCTAAATTCCAGTGTATACAAGCCCAGTCGCTCCAGTCTGCAACAGCTATCACCTGGCCACAGGTGTGACTGGAAGACCTGGAAGTCCCTAAATAGGCTTGGTACAGGGATGGGCCGATGCACGACCAACATGAGCAAATGGGGCTACGCAGATGCAGCAGGCACAGTACGTGAATGTGGAACATCTGTACAATCCATGCCACACCTACTAACATGCCCACTTCTTGGTGAACCATGCTGCCTGGAAGATCTAGCGGTGGCAAACCAGAAGGCTGTCCACTGTGCAAGAGCCAGGCCCAACATCCGAAACATCGATGACGGACACGAAAGAAAAAGCGGAAAGACATAGAAACATAGAAAACAGGTGCAGGAGGAGGCCATTCGGCCCTTTGAGCCAGCACCGTCATTCATTGTGATCATGGCTGATCGTCCCCAATCAATAACCCGTGCCTGCCTTCTCCCCATATCCCTTCATTCCACTAGCCCCTAGAGCTTAATCTAACTCACTCTTAAACCCGTCCAGTGATTTGGCTTCCACTGCCCTCTGTGGCAGAGAATTCCACAAATTCACATTTGCTTTTTCTCACCTCAGTTTTAAATGGCCTCCCCTTTATTTCCTAGACTGTGGCCCCTGGTTCTGGACTCGTCCAACATTGGGAACATTATTCCTGCATCTAGCTTGTCCAGTCCTTTTATAATTTTATATGTTTCTACAAGATCCCCTCTCATCCTTCTAAACTCCAGCGTATACAAGCCTAGTCTTTCCAATCTTTCCTCATATGACAGTCCCGCCATCCCAGGGATCAATCTCGTGAACCTACGCTGCATTGCCTCAATTACAAGGATGTCCTTCCTCAAATTAGACCAAAACTGCACACAATACTCCAGTATGTGTAACAGACAATACATGATCACAATCGAGCCATTTACAGTGTACAGATACATGATAAGTGAGTAACGTTTAGTGCAAGGTGAAGCCAGCAAATTCCGGTCAAGAATGGCCGCCAATGAGGTAGATAGTGGTGCAGGACTGCTCTCTGGTTATGGTGGGACGATTTCTGATCAGAGCTGGGAAGAAACTGTCCCTGAATCAGTTTATCACTCATAGCAATGATTTCTCAAAATGCCGGAGTAACTCTACAGGTCAGGCAGCATCTGCAGTTCTTTCCTACACAACCTACAAACCTGCACGTGTTTGGAGTGCGGGAGGAAACCGGAGCACCCGGAGAAAACCCACGCAGGTCACGGGGAGAACGTACAAACTCCGTACAGACAGCGCCTGTAGTCGGGATGGAACCCGGGTCTCTGGCGCTGTGAGGCAGCGACTCCATTCACTACACAAGTAGGCATGTGGAGGCCGATGATGAATATGTCATTGAAACACATTCTGACCTTGGGTATTGAATATAGAAGTTGGGACGTTATGTTATAGTTACACAAGACATTGGTGAGTATTGTGTTCAGTTTTGTAGGAAAATAACTGCAGATGCTGGTTTAAATCGAAGGTAGACACAAAATGCTGGAGTAACTCAGCAGGTCAGGCAGCATCTCAGGAGAGAAGGAATGGGTGACGTTTCGGGTCGAGACCCTTCTTCAGACTGAAACGTCACCCATTCCTTCTCTCCTGAGATGCTGCCTGACCCGCTGAGTTACTCCAGCATTTTGTGAAATAAATACCTTCGATTTGTACCAGCATCTGCAGTTATTTTCTTACATTACTCGTATCAATGATATGGATGAGAATCATGTGCAAGGCATGATTAGTAAGTTTGTGGATGACACTAAGTGGTATCCCAGATAGTGAAGATGGCTATGAAGACTCCCAGCAGAATGTTGATCAGCTGGGCCAGCGGGCAGAGAAATGGCAAATAGAATTTAATTCAGATAAGTGATATTTCCATGTAAGGTGGTGCAGCGGTAGAGTTGCTGCCTTACAGCGCCAGAGACTCAGGTTCCATCCTGACCACGGGTGCTGTCTGTACGGAGTTTGTACGTTCTCCCCTTGACCACGTGGGTTTTCTCCCGAGATCTTGGGTTTCTTCCCACACTCCAAAGACGTACAGGTCTGTAGGCTAATTGGCTTGGTGTAAATGTAAAATTGTCCCTCGTGTGCGCAGGGATCGCTGGGAGGCGCGGATCTTATTGAAACATATAAGATAATTAGGGGATTGGACACATTAGAGGCAGATAACATGTTCCCAATGTTGGGGGAGTCCAGAACAAGGGGCCACAGTTTAAGAATAAGGGGTAGGCCATTTAGAACAGAGATGAGGAAGAACTTTTTCAGTCAGAGGGTGGTGAAGGTGTGGAATTCTCTGCCTCAGAAGGCAGTGGAGGCCAGTTCGTTGGATGCTTTCAAGAGAGAGCTGGATAGAGCTCTTAAGGATAGCGGAGTTAGGGGGTATGGGGAGAAGGCAGGAACGGGGTACTGATTGAGAGTGATCAGCCATGATCGCATTGAATGGCGGTGCTGGCTCGAAGGGCTGAATGGCCTACTCCTGCACCTATTGTCTATTGTCTATTGACTCGGTTGGCTGAAGGGCCTAATTCCGCGCTGTGTCTCTAAACTAAGCTAAACTAAACTAAAAAGTGTGAGGAGTTGTAGTTTCAGAAGTCAAAACAGGGCAGAACTTCACAATGAATGGTAGGGCGCTGGTGAGTGCTGTCGGGCGGAGAGAGTACATAGATTCAGTCTGAAGAAGGGTCTCGACCCGAACCATCACCCATTCCTTCTCTCCAGAGATGCTGCCTGTCCCGCTGAGTTACTCCAGCATTTTGTGTCTACCTTCGATTTAAACCAGCATCTGCAGTTTTCTTTCCCACATAGATTATAGGTTTAGTTTTATTATTGCCACGTGTACCACAGTCCAATGTAAAGCTTTATGTTGAGAGCTATCCAAACTGATCAGATACATCATACATAAATACAGTCAAGTCAAACCCAAGTACAATAGGTGGAGCAAAGGGGAAGATATAGAGTGCAGAATATAGTTCTCAGCATTGTAGCGCATCAGTTCCACAAAGTCCAATGTCCGCAATGGGGTAGAGGTGAATCGGACAGTACCCTAGCTTACAAAAGGACCGTTCAGAAGCCTGATAACAGAGGGGTAGAAGCTGTCCCTGAGTCTGGTGGTGCGCGCTTTCAAGCTTCTGCACCTTCAGCCGGACTGGAGTGGGGAGAAGAAGGAATGACCGGGGTGGGACAGGGACAAGTCTTTGATTATGTCGGCTGCTTTCCCGAGACAGCGTGAAGTGTAGATGGAGTCGATGGTGAGGAGTGTGGTGTGTGTGTGTGTGATGGACTGTGCTACATCTACAATGGTGGGGAGTGTGGTGTGTATGATGAGCTGGGCTACATCCCCAACCTCATTGGGATGTGGGAATAAAGAAGTTGATACAATAGATAATGGTCAATAGACAATAGGTGCAGGAGGAGGCCATTCGACCCCTCGAGCCAGCACCCCCATTCATGGCTGATCATTCTCAATCAGTACCCCGTACCCCCTGACTCCGCTATCCTTAAGAGCTCTATCTAGCTCTCTCTTGAATGCATTCAGAGAATTGTCCTCCACTGCCTTCTGAGGCAGAGAATTCCACAGATTTACAACTCTCCGACTGAAAAAGTTCAAAGTCAAGTCAAAGTCAACTTTATTGTCAATTTTCAGTTAGTTTACACAGACAGAAAATCGAAATACCGTTTCCCACAATCCCGAGGAATAAAGTGCATTAAATTAAGTTAAAATTAAAAAGGCACAGCAAACAACAATCAATATAAAATATAGTCACTTCAATGAAAAAAAGATGAAGATGAATATATTACAATTAAAAATAAAAAAATAAAAAATAAAATAATGAACAGTAGTGCAAAGCCTGTCCTTAGCAGCGTTAAAAAAAGTGTCTGGTGCTGGATGTGCGTGTGTGTGGGGTGTTAAAGGCCAGGTCCAATGGGGGCAGGGGAGAGAGGAGGGAGGGAGGGGAGAGAGTTCAGCATCCTGACAGCCTGGTGGAAAAAACTGTTCTTTAGTCGGGTGGTGCTCGACCTCAGGCTGCGAAACCTTCTCCCTGAAGGCAGGAGGGTGAAGAGGCTGTTGGAGGGGTGGGAGGGGTCACCCACAATGCTCAATGCTTTGCGGGTGAGGCGGGTGGTGTAAAGGACCAGGAGTGTTGGGAGTGAGGCGCCAGTGATCCTCAGCAGTGTTCACTATGCGCTGCAGGGTCTTGCGGCTGGAGGCTGTGCAGCTTCCGAACCACACAGTGATGCAGCTGCTGAGGATGCTCTCAATGGCGCCTCGGTAAAAAGTGTACATGATGGGTGTGGGGGTTCCCGCTCTCTTCAGTTTGCGGAGGAAGTAGAGGCGCTGCTGGGCTTTCTTGGCGATGGACGTGGTGTTGTTGCTCCAGGAGAGATCCATTGTGATGTTCACCCCCAGGAATTTGGTGCTGCTCACCTGCTCCACAGCAGCACCATTGATGGTCAGTGGGTGGGGGTGTTGGGTGTGCGTTCTCCTGAAGTCGACAACAATCTCCTTTGTTTTCTCCACATTCAGGAAGAGATTGTTGTCTGTGCACCACGCGGCCAGCTGGTTCACCTCCTTCCTGTAGTTTTTCCTCATCTCAGTTCTAAATGGCCTACCCCTTATTCTTAAACTGTGGCCTCTGGTTCTGGACTCCCCCAACATTGGGAACATGTTTCCTGCCTCTAACGTGTCCAACCCCTTAATAATCTTATACGTTTCGATAAGATCCCCTCTCATCCTTCTAAATTCCAGTGTATACAAGCCTAGTCGCTCCAGTCTTTCGTTGTCTAACAGTTGTACAAGACGTCGGTGAGGCCACATTTTGAGTATAGTGTCCAGTTCTGGGCACCAAGTTATAGGAAAGATGTTGTCAAGCTGGAAAGGGTGCAGAGATTTACGAGGATATTGCCAGGACTCGAAGGCCTGAGCGAAAGGGAGAGGTTGGACTGGCTAGGACTTATTCCTTGGAGGGCAGGAGGATGAGGGGTGATCTTATAGAGGTGTGTAAAATCATGAGGGGAATGGATAATGAGAAGGCACAGTCATTTACCCAGAGTAGAGTGAAGAATAAGCCTTCCCCCTCATTTTAGTTTAGTTTAGTTTGGAGATACAGCGCGGAAACAGGCCCTTCAGCCCACCAAGTCCACGCCCACCAGCGATCCCCACACATCAACACTATCCTACACACACTCGGGACAATTTTACATTTATACCAAGCCTGACTAAGGGGGCTGTCAGAATGGAGTTTGTACGTTTTCCCTGTGACTGCGTGGGTTTTCTCCGGGTGCTTTGGTTTCCTCCCGCACTCCAAAGACATGAGGTTAATTGGATTCTGTAAATTGTAACTTGTTCTTAGTGTGTAGGATAGACCTAGTGTACTGGTGAGCACGGACTTGGTGCGCTGAAGGGTCTGTTTCCAAACAGTGTCTCTAAACCAAAACTAAAAACCCATGCTTTTCGTTTGCAAATTGTAAAAATTGTGTTAGTGTTAATAGGATGGAGTCACAGAGTCAGAGTGACACAGTGTGGAAACAGGCCCTTCAGCCCAACTTGCCCACACTGGCCAACATGTGCCACCTACACCAGTCCCACCTGCCTGCGCCTTGTTCCATATCCTTCCAAACCTGTCCTATCCATGTACCTGTCTAACTGTTTCTTAAACGATGGGATAGTCCCGGCCTCAACTACCTCCTCTGGCAGCTTGTTCCATACACCCACCAAAAAAGTTACCCCTTGGATTCCTATTAAATCTTTTCCCCTTCAACTTGAACCTTTGTCCTCTGGTCCTCGATTCCCCTACTCTGGATCAAAGACTCTGTGCATCTACCCGATCTATTCCTCTCATGATTTTGTACACCTCTATAAGATCACCCCCCATCCTCCTGCGCTCCATGGAATAGACTCCCAGCCTGCTCAACCTCTCCCTGTAGCTCACACCCTCTAGTCCTGGCAACATCCTCGTAAATCTTCTTTGAACCCTTTCAAGCTTGACAATATCTTTCCTCTAACGTGGTGTCCAGAACTGAAGTGCTAGTGTAAGGGGCGATGGATGGATGGATCGCTGGTTGGCGTGGACTCGGTGGGCCTGTTTCCATGCTGTATCTCTAAAACTAAACTAAACTTAAGAACAAGTGTGTTATGTAAAATTGGAGAATTCGGTGAGCCCAGAAAGCTGTACGTCTTTGGAGTGTGGGAGGAAACCGGAGCGCCCGGGGAAAACTCAGGCAGGTCAAGGGGAGAACGTACAAACTCCGTTATGACAGCGCCCGTAGCGCAGCGGTAGAGTTGCCGCCTTACAGCGAATGCAGCGCGGGAGACCCGGGTCCCATCCCGACTACGGGCGCTGTCTGTACGGAGTTTGTACGTTCTCCCCGTGACCTGCGTGGGTTTTCTCCGAGATCTTCGGTTTCCTCCCACACTCCAAAGACGTGCAGGTTTGTAGGTTAATTGGCTTGGTAAATGTAAAAATTGTCCCCATTGTGTGTAGGACAGTGTTAGTGTGCGGGGATCGCTGGGCGGCGCCGACCGAAGGGCCTGTTTCCGCGCTGTATCTCTAAAAATAAAACTAGTCAGAATGGAACCCAGGTCTCTGGCGCTGTGAGGTAGCAACTCTACCTGCTGTGAGGTAGCAACTTTACTTCAGTTTAGTTTAGAGATACAGCATGGAAACAGGCCCTTCGTCCCTCCGAGTCCGCACTGACCAGCAATCCCCGCACACTAACACTATCCTTCACACACTAGGAACAATTAACAATTTTACCCAAGCCAATTAACCTACAAACCTGCACGTCTTTGGAGTGTGGGATGAAACCGGGGCACCCGGAGAAAACCCACGCAGGTCACGGGGAGATCGTACAAACTCTGCACAGACAGCGCCCGTAGTCAGGATGGAACCCAGGTCTCCGGTGCTGTGAGGCAGCAACTCTACCGCTGCGCCACCGTGCCTCCCGGCGAGGCGTGGTCCCTTGAGTTTGCCTCTGGTCTCATCAAAGCGATGCAGAAAGTCACAAACCAGGGTGGGAGGGATGGCTCGGATGTGAGTCTGATTAAACTGGTTGCTGCAGACTCTGACAGGAAGCTAAACAGACCTCTTTACGCTTACGTTTTTTTTGCTGAGTTTGTGTGAAGTTACACTGTAAACGGCAGCGCTCACAGGCTCATAAGTTCTAGAAGCAGAATTAGGCCATTGGCCCATCAGGTCTACTGTGCCATTCAATCGTGGCTGATCCATCTCTCCCTCTCAACCCCATTCTCCTGCCTTCTCCCCGTAACCCCTGACACTGTAATAATCAAGAATCTGTCAATCTCTGCTTTAAAACATAGAAACATAGAAAATAGGTGCAGGAGTAGGCCATTCGGCCCTTCGAGCCTGCACCGCCATTCAATATGATCATGGCTGATCATCCAGCTCAGTAACCTGTACCTGCCTTCTCTCCATACCCCCTGATCCCTTTAGCAAAAAGGGCCAAATCTAACTCCCTCTTAGATATAGCCAATGAACTGGCCTCAACTACCTTCTGTGGCAGAGAATTCCACAGATTCACCACTCTCTGTGTGAAGAAATGTTTTCTCATCTCGGTCCTAAAAGACTTCCCCCTTATCCTTAAGCTGTGACCCCTGGTTCTGGACTCCCCCAACATCGGGAACAATCTTCCCGCATCTAGCCTCTCCAACCCCTTAAGAATTTTATATGTTTCTATAAGATCCCCCCTCAGTCTTCTAAATTCCAGCGAGTACAAGCCTAGTCTATCCAGTCTTTCTTCATATGAAAGTCCCACCATCCCAGGGATCAATCTAGTGAACCTTCTCTGTACTCCCTCTAAGGCAAGAACGTCTTTCCTCAGATTAGGAGACCAAAACTGCACACAATACTCCAGGTGCGGTCTCACCAAGGCACTGTACAACTGCAGTAGAACCTCCCTGCTCCTAAACTCAAATCCTCTTGCTATGAATGCCAACATACCATTCGCTTTCTTCACTGCCTGCGGCACCTGCACGCTTGCTTTCAATGACTGGTGCACCATGACATCCAGGTCACGTTGCATCTCCCCTTCTCCTAATCGTTCACCATTCAGGTAATACTCTGCTTTCCTGTTCTTGCCGCCAAAGTGGATAACCTCACATTTATGCTGCCAAAGTGGATAACCTCACATTTATTGCCGCCAAAGTGGATAACCTCACATTAGGTACAAAAAGCACCTAATAATAGCCTCCACAGCCTTCTGTGGCTCTGGGATAGAGTTGACTGGCGGGACTGTCGTATGTTGAAAGGCTGGAGCAATTAGGCTTGTATACACAGGAATTTAGAAGGATGAGGGGGGATCTTATTGAAACATATAAGATAATTAGGGGATTGGACACATTAGAGGCAGGAAACATGTTCCCAATGTTGGGGGAGTCCAGAACAAGGGGCCACAGTTTAAGAATAAGAGGTAGGCCATTTAGAACGGAGATGAGGAAGAACTTTTTCAGTCAGAGAGTGGTGAAGGTGTGGAATTCTCTGCCTCAGAAGGCAGTGGAGGCCAGTTCGTTGGATGCTTTCAAGAGAGAGCTGGATAGAGCTCTTAAGGATAGCGGAGTGAGGGGGTATGGGGAGAAGGCAGGAACGGGGTACTGATTGACAGTGATCAGCCATGATCGCATTGAATGGCGGTGCTGGCTCGAAGGGCTGAATGGCCTACTCCTGCACCTATTGTCTATTGTCTATTGACAACTGTCCCGTATTTGCCTGGACATCCCGTATTTTGGGCTAAATTTGTTTGTCCCGTACGGGACCGCCCTTGTCCCATATTAGGCCCGGACGGCACTGTAGGCCCGGACACTGTAGGCCCAGACACTGTAAGCCCGGACACTGTAGGCCCGGACGCTGTAGGCCCGGACGCTGTAGGCCCGGACGCTGTAGGCCCGGACGCTGTGGGCCCGGACGCTGTGGGCCCGGACGCTGTGGTCCCGGACGCTGTGGGCCCGGACATTTTAGGCTAGCGGAGTGTGTTCAAGGAGCGGGGCCGAGTGTGTTTGCCTGACGGAGGTTGCGTAGCAACCCGCCTCCCGGCCCGGGCGGTCGCCATTGGTGGAGCGGGAGCACGTGGCCGCTGGCTGGGTGAGGTCACATGGGGCGCGGGGGATGACGTCACCTTTTGTTCCTTATTTGGGAGTTAGAAAGTTGACAACCCTACTCTGGGGAGTGTTGTAGAGCAGAGGGATCCAAGAGTGCAGGTACAGAATTCCTTGAAAGTGATGTCCTTGAATCCCTTGATAGACAATAGGTGCTGGAGGAGGCCATTCGGCCCTTCGAGCCAGCACCACCATTCAATGTGATCATGGTGGATCTTTCTCAATCAGTACCCCGTTCCTGCCTTCTCCCCATACCCCCTGACTCCGCTATCCTTAAGAGCTCTATCTAGCTCTCTTGAAAGCATTCAGAGAATTGGCCTCCACTGCCTTCTGAGGCAGATAATTCCACAGATTTACAACTCACTGAGGGAGAGGAGATGGGAAGATGTGGCCAGTGGTGGGGTCCCATTGGATGTGACGGAAATGTTGAATTAAACATTAAAGTATGGTTCTCTGTCTTTGTAACAGGTACGGTAAAGGAAAGGAATGGCTGGAACAATCATGTCTTTAGATGACATCCGCATTGACTCCAAGGAGCTGATTGAGAAGCAACCCTTGGACGGCGGGGCCTATGGAATGGTCTCGCTGTGCCACAGGAAAGACTACGGTCTCGTGGTTTTAAAAACCGTGTACACAGGGCAGCAGCGCATGGAGTAAGTAGAACATCAATTCAACTGGAATCAACTGGAATTTAGAAGGATGAGAGGAGATCTTATCGAAACGTATAAGATTATTAAGGGGTTGGACACGTTAGAGGCAGGAAACATGTTCCCAATGTTGGGGGAGTCCAGAACAAGGGGCCACAGTTTAAGAATAAGGGGTAGGCCATTTAGAACTGCGAGGAGGAAAAACTTTTTCAGTCAGAGTTGTGAATCTGTGGAATTCTCTGCCTCAGAAGGCAGTGGAGGCCAATTCTCTGAATGCATTCAAGAGAGAGCTAGATAGAGCTCTTAAGGATAGCGGAGTCAGGGGGTATGGGGAGAAGGCAGGAACGGGGTACTGATTGAGAATGATCAGCCATGATCACATTGAATGGCGGTGTTGGCTCGAAGGGCCGAATGGCCTCCTCCTGCACCTATTGTCTATTGTTTCACAGAGTGCTGGAGTAACTCAGCGGCTCAGGCAGCATCTCTGGAGAACATGGATAGATGACGTTTCACAGAGTGCTGGAATAACTCAGCGGGTCAGGCAGCATCTGTGGAGAACATGGATAGGTGACGTTTCAAGTCGGCACCCATGAATGTCACCCATTCCTTCTCTCCAGAAACGCTGCCTGTCCCGCTGAGTTACTCCAACATTTTGCATCTTGTTATAGTACCCAAGGCACTAGAAGATCAAGATGGACCACTCCGTTGAAATCGCCTATACGGAAGTGTAGTACGCAATGGAGCGTAACGTCCACCATTTTAGTAAGCAAACCCCGCCGTTCGCTCTGCCTCTCGCAGTGGAATCAGTGTTTTGGGGGAACAGTATGTGTGATGATACCATTCAAATGCAGAATATATCTCATCTATCAATTCACAGATTTTTGTTATTTTTCTTTTTAAGTGTTTCTGCAAGTTTCTGCCTACTAAAATGGCGCCGTGATGTACTACGGTTTTTAGGGTCGAGTGGTCTATCTTGCTCCTCTAGTATCTTTGGTAGCACCTGCCACAACTACCTCCCCGGGCAGCTCTTTCCATAAACACATCACACTCTGAGTGAAAAAGTTGCTACTCTGGTTCCTATTAACTCTCCTATTCCCATAACGTTTCGTACATCTTCATCAGAGCACATGATTCTTGATTGCTATGTCAGGGGTTATGGGGAGAAGGCAAGAGAATGGGGTTGGGGGGAGAGATAGATCAGCCGCGATTGAATGGCAGAGTAGACTTAGACAATAAACAATAGACAATAGGTGCAGGAGTAGGCCGTTCGGCCCAGCACCGCCATTCAATGTGAATGCTAATTATTCTCAATCAGTACCCCGTTCCTGCCTTCTCCCCATACCCCCTGACTCCGCTATCCTTAAGTCAAGTCAAGTCAATTTTATTTGTATAGCACATTTAAAAACAACCCACGTTGACCAAAGTGTTGTGCATCAGTTCAGGTACTAAGAAACGAACATACAATGGCACACAAACATAACAGCACATACATAAACAGTTCACAGCGCCCCCTCAGAGGGCCTCAAACGCTAGGTAGTAGAAATAGGTTTTGAGCTCTCTCTTGAATGCATTCAGAGAATTGGCCTCCACTCCCTTCTGAGGCAGAGAATTCCAGATTCACAACTCTCTGACTGAAAAAGTTTTTCCTCATCTCCGTTCTAAATGGCCTACCCCTTATTCTTAAACTGTGGTCCCTGGTTCTGGAACTTGAAGGGCCAAATGGCCTAATTCTGCTCCTATCACTTACGATATGACACCAGGCGATATGATCACCTAAAAAACCATTTGGTTTTTAAATTTAAAAAAAATCTTATGTTAGGAATTTACCAGAATAAAAAAAAGAATTTGGAAATATCTGTAGCTTGAATGGTAGAATCATGGAGAATTATAGTGGAAACAGGCCCTTCGGCCCAACTTGCCCACGCCGACTAGCATGCCCCAGTTACATTACGCCAACCTGCCTGCGTTTGGCCCATATCAATGGACAATAGGTGCAGGAGGAGGCCATTCGGCCTTTTGAGCCAGCATTGCCATTCAATATGATCATGGCTGATCATCCACAATCAGTACCCCATTCCTGCCCTCTCCCCATATCCCCTGACTCCGCTATAACCCCCAAAAACCTCTATCCATGGTACCTGTCTCATTGCTTCTTAAACGTTGCGATAGTCCCTGCCTCAACGACCTCCTCCGGCAGCTCGTTCCATACACCCAAAATTCTTTTGTGTGAAAAAAGTTACCCTTCAGATTCCTATAAAATCTTTTCCGCCTTCATCTAAAAACGATGTCCTCTGGGTTCCTGATTCCCCGATTCCTCCTGTGCTCCATGGATCAGGGAGCCAGCCTGCTCAACATCTGCCTGTGGCTCACCTCCTCGTGCCCTCCTTATACACTGGAATTTAGAAGGATGAGAGGAGATCTTATCGAAATGTATAAGATTATTAAGGGGTTGGACACCTTAGAGGCAGGAAACATGTTCCCAATGTTGGGGGAGTCCAGAACCAGGGGCCACAGTTTAAGAATAAGGGGTCGGCCATTTAGAACTGAGATGAGGAAAAACTTTTTCAGTCAGAGAGTTGTGAATCTGTGGAATTCTCTGCCTCAGAAGCCAATTCTCTGAATGCATTCAAGAGAGAGCTAGATAGAGCTCTTAAGGATAGCGGAGTCAGGGGATATGGGGAGAAGGCAGGAATGGGGTACTGATTCAGAATGATCAGCCATGATCACATTGAATGGCGGTGGTGGTTCGAAGGGCCGATTGGCCTCCTCCTGCACCTATTGTCTATTGCCCTGGCAACATCCTCGAGAGTCTTCTCTGCGACATATGTCTTGCTCTGAAGTTTTAGTTTTGCTTAAGTTTTCCGTAAAAGTGGTGCCACAGGTGGCGGTTGGAAATAAAAGGAAGTTTAATTTACTTTGCCCTTTTTTACAGGTCATAGAGTCACAGAGTGATACAGTGTGGAAACAAGCATTTCAGTCCAACTTGCCCAAACCGAGCAATATGTCCCAGCTACCCTAGTCCCACTTGCCTGAGCTTGGTCCATATCCCTCCAAACCTGTCCTATCCATGTACCTGTCCAACTGTTTCTTAAACATTGGGATAGTCCCAGCATCAACTACCTCCTCTGGCAGCTCTGTGTGAAAAAGTTACCCCTCAGATTCCTATTAAATCTTTTCCCCTTCACCTTGAACCTATGTCCTCTGGTCCTCGATTCCCCTACTCCGGGTAAGAGACTCTGTGCGTCTACCCGATCTATTCCTCTCATGATTTTGTGCACCTCTATAAGATCACCCCTCATCCTCCTGTGCTCCAAGGAATAGAGACCCAGCCTGCTCAACCTCTCCCTGTAGCTCACACCCTCTAGTCCTGGCAACATCCTCATAAATCTTCTCTGAACCCTTTCAAGCTTGACATTATCTTTCCAGTAACAGAAATGGTGCCCAGAATTGAACACAATATTCTAAATGCGCTCTCACCAATGTCTTATAGAACTGCAACGTGATCTCCCAACTTCTATTCTCAATACTCTGACTGATGAAGGCCAAAGTGCCAGAAGCCTTTTTGACTGCCTTATCTACCTGCAACCCCACCTTCAGGGAACCATGCACCTGCACTCCTAGATCCCTCTGCCCTACATCATCAAAATTGGCGGTCACTGGAAGCGAGTATGACTGTCCTTTAGGACGCCTGTGCGTGACTTTGTTTAACGTGGGGAGACTGGTGCACAGACAGCCACCACACGGTCCTTGACAGATCTGGGTCAGGATCCAGTGGCGTGGAGTCCAAGACGACCGGGGACCCTTTTCTGCCGCAGCCTTCATCCACCCGCCTTCCCAGCCGTTGTGACGCTCCACTAAAGTCAGCCGTCATCCTCCCTCCGCCTGTTCTACCGTTGAGGTCTTGGTTGGATTGCTCTCCCCCCTCGACCTTACCCCCATGGGTGACCCTACCAGGAGCGTAGCTCCGGACGGCATCGCTCTCAGGATCTCAGGACCACACGAGCTTCTCCACCACAACACGGTGACAATCCACGGAGAAGGAATGCACCACAGCACTCCCCATTTAATCAGTGTCGGTCCTGCCCTTGTTAGACGTCCCAATATGCAACACCTCACACTTCTCTGTATTAAATTCCAGGATCAAGGGATCCCTACTCCACGAAGGGAAACTGATGCACAAGTTGAAACACGAGCGGGTTATAAAGTTGCTTGGAATAATTTTGGAAGATGGCAATTACTCGCTGGTCATGGAGTTCATGGTGAATGGGAATCTGCTGCAGCTGCTACAGAGTGTAAGTGTTCCATGACATACTCCCATGTCAAGAAGGGTGCACAAATATCAATGGCCCTTTGCAAAGAATGGGTCGACTGGGCTTATACTCACTGCAATTTGGAAGGATGAGAGGGAATCTTACAGAATCTTACAAAAATGTTCCCAATGTTGGGGGAGTCCTGAACCAGGGGCCACACGCAGTCTTAGAATAAAGGGGAGCCCATTTAAAACTGAGGTGAGAAGGAACTTTTTCACCCAGAGAGTTGTGAATTTGTGGAATTCTCTGTCACAGAGGGCAGTGGAGGCCAATTCACTGGATGGATTTAAGAGAGAGTTAGATAGAGCTCTGGGGGCTAGCGGAATCAGGGGATATGGGGAGAAGGCAGGCACGGGTTACTGATTGTGGATGATCAGCCATGATCACAATGAATGGCAGTGCTGGCTCGAAGGGCCGAACAGCCTTCTCCTGCACCTATTTTCTATGTTTCTATGAAACATGTAAAATTCTTAAGGGGTTGGACAGGCTAGATGCAGGAAAAATGTTCCCAACACAAAATGCTGGAGTAACTCAGCGGGTCAGGCAGCATCTGTGGAGAACATGGATAGGTGACGTTTCACAGAGTGCTGGAGTAACTCAGCGGGTCAGGCAGCATCTGTGGAGAACATGGATAGGTGACGTTTCAGAGTGCTGGAGTAACTCAGCGGGTCAGGCAGCATCTGTGGGGAACATGGATAGTGAAACGATCGCCCAGTCTGTGTTTGGTCTCGCCGATGTATAAGAGTTCACATCTTGAACAATGGATATCGAGGAGACATGAGTGAGGGCCTCATCTATGATGGGAGAGGGGAACCCCTGTTCCCTAAAAAATGAGGACACCTCATGTTGGGTGCAGATGCGTGTAAACGGTGGAATTGGGAGGAGGGGGTAGTCTTTGCAGGAAGCAGGGTGGGAAGATGTGTGGTCGAGATAGTTGTGGGAGTCAGTGGGTTTGTAATAAGATGTCGGTCACTAGTCTGCTCTGATGGAGACTGAGATCAAGAAAGAGGAGGGAGGTGTCGGAGATGGTCCAAGTAAATTTGAGTGCAGGATGAAACTGCAGAAGATGCACCACCTGTCCTAAAAGTTCCTGCCTTCTCCCCATATCCCTTGCCTGCGCCATCTTTAAGAGCTCTATCTAACTCTCTCGTGAAAGCATCCAGAGAATTGGCCTCCACTGCTTTCTCAGCCAGAGAATTCCACAGATTCACAACTCTCAGGGTGAAAAAGTTTTTCCTCATCTCCGTCCTAAATGGCCTACCCCTTATTCTTAAACTGTGGCCCCTGGTTCTGGACTCCCCCAACATGGGGAACAGTTTTCCTGCATTGGGCAGTCCAATCCCTTAAAAATGTTTTATGTTTCTATAAGATCCCCTCTCATCCTTCTAAATTCCAGTGAACACAAGCCCAGTCGACCCATTCTTTCATCATATGTCAGTCCCGCCATCCCGGGGATTAACTTGGTAAACCTACACTGCACTTCCTCAATAGCAAGAATGTCCTTCCTCAAATTTGGAGACCAAAACTGCACACAGTACTCCAGGTGCGGTCTCACTAGGGCCCTGTACAACTGCAGAAGGACCTCTTTGCTTCTATACTCAAATCCTCTCGCTATGAAGGCCAGTGAATTGTCCTCCACTGCCTTCTGTGGCAGAGAATTCCACTGATTCACAACTCTCTGGCCAGCAAAAAAAGACTATAAATGATTACAATCATGCCATGTACAGTGTACAGGATTAGGTCCAATAAAGTACGGTGAAAGATAGTTCGAAGATCTCCAATGAAGTAGATGGGAGGTCAGGACCGCTCTCTAGTTGGTGAGAGGATGGTTCAGTTGCCTGATAACAACCGGGAAGAAACTGCCCCTGAATCTGGAGGTGTGCGTTTTCACACTTCAGCACCTCTTGCCTGATGGGAGAGGGGAGAAGAGGGAGCGGCCAGGGTGAGACTGGTCCTTGATGATGCTGCTGGCCTTGCCGAGGCAGCGTGAGGTGTAGATGGAGTCAATGGAAGGGAGGTTGGTTTGTGTGATGGTCTGGGCTGTGTCCACAACTCTCTGCAATTTCTTGCGGTCTTGGATGGAGCTGTTCCCAAACCAAGCTGTGATGCATCCCGATAAAATGCTTTCTGTGGCGCATCTGTTGAAGTTGGTGAGAGTTGTTGGGGACATGGATCTCCCGAGGTGACGGTTCAGAACCAAATCACACATTATTCAAATGTTGTAGCATGGGAGAAACCTCAGAATTAAAGGACGTTCTTTTGGGAAGGAGATGAGGAAGAATTTCTTTAGTCAGAGGGTGGTGAATCTGTGGAATTCTTTGCCACTATAGGTGGTGGAGGCCAAGTCAGTGGATATTTTTAAGGCAGAGATTGATAGATTCTTGATTAGTACGGGTGTCAGAAGTTACGGGTAGAAAGCAGGAGAATGGGGTTGGGAGGGAGAGATAGATCAGCCACGATTGAATGGTGGAGTAGACTTAGAAACATAGAAAATAGGTGCATGAGGAGGCCATTCGGCCCTTCGAGCCAGCACTGCCATTCATCGTGATCATGGCTGATCATCCACAATCAGTAACCCATGCCTGCCTTCTCCCCATATCCCTTGATTCCGCTAGCCCCTCGAGCTCGATCTAACTCTCTTTTAAATCCATCCAGTGAATCGGCCTCCACTACCCTCTGTGGCAGAGAATTCCACCACTTCACACAACTCTCTGGGTGAAAAAGTTTCTTCTCACCTCGGTTTTAAATGGGCCGAATGGCCTAATTCTGCTGCTTGATGGGCCGAATGGCTTAATTCTGCTTCCATCACTTACCAACTTACGAAACATTTAATTTCTATGAATCATCACGTTTTCCAGGTAACCATTCCGTTATCAGTCAAAGGAAGAATAGTTCTGGAAATCATCGAAGGGATGACGTATTTACACAGCGAGAATGTTGTTCACAAGGACCTCAAGCCTGAAAACATCTTGGTTGATGCCAACTATCACATCAAGGTAAAATACTATATATAGGAAGGAATTGCGGACGCTGGTTTAAACCAAAGATAGACGTAAAATGCTGGAGTAACTCAGCGGGTCAGGCAGCATCTGTGGAGAACATGGATAGGTGACGTTTCAGAGTGCTGGAGTAACTCAGCGGGTCAGGCAGTTTCTCTGGAGAACATGGATAGGTGACGTTTCACAGAGTGCTGGAGTAACTCAGCGGGTCAGGCAGTTTCTCTGGAGAACATGGATAGGTAACGTTTCATAGAGTGCTGGAGCAACTCAGCGGGTCAGGCAGCATCTGTGGAGAACATGGATAGGTGAACGTTTCACAGGGGGCTGGAGTAACTCAGCGGGTCAGGCAGCATCTGTGGAGAACATGGATAGGTGACGTTTCATAGAGTGCTGGGGCAACTCAGCGGGTCAGGCAGCCGGTGTTTATTTGTGCGAACCCGAAATACACCCAAAACAGTACACGATAGTGCAACAATTTTAGGCCCACCTTACTCACCATTGGCCTGCAGTTCAAATGGTTGTTATATTTTAAAAGTTATTCACTTTTTAAACTATAAAAATCACTTTTTAAACTTTAATAAATCCTTTTTCCACCATCCCTGCCTGACAGCCGTGCCTGCGCAGTAATACCTCCGTGTCCAACCTCACAATGGGAACCCAACGGGTCTGTGCCTGCGCAGTTGGGGCCCATTGATCTAATACTTACATAAGATGGCCGCCAGGTCTGCACGTGCGCAGAACAAATGGGTCTGTGCTTGCGCAGTTGGGGCCCGTTGATCTAATACTTACATAAGATGGCCGCCGGATCCATGTGTGCGCAGTTGTGGGAGGGTCGCCGCTCGGAGGGAGGCGGGACCCGCCTGAATGACGGGAGTGGCGGCCAATGGGGGGGGGATGAGGAGAGCTCTCCTGCTGCTGGCCGCCCGGGGCCAGGGTGAGTGGCTCCCCCGCCCCCGGCCCTGAGGGAGTTTTAAGGGGGGGGTGGAGTGGGTGAGGGGAGGATAAGGGGGGTTGAGGGGGGATGGAGTGGGTGAATGGGGGGAGAGGAGGGTGCTACACCAATGCAGGGGAGGTTTGGTCCAAACAGGTCCACAGCAGCTAGTGTATATACATGTGTGTGTGTCTAGGATTGACCAATTTTGGACCATTCTGCAATTGGTCCAAAACGCCGCAGCGAGACTCCTGACGGGTCCCGTAAAAGGGACCACATCACCCCAATTCTGGCCTCTCTCCACTGGCTCCCATTACAGTACAGAATCAACTTCAAGCTCCTCCTATTCACATACAAAGCCCTAAACGGGCTTGCCCCCCCCCCCCCCCCCCCCCACATATCAACAATCTTCTAACCCCCCTCTCTATCTCCAGGTCCCTCAGGTCGGCCGACTTGGGGCTACTCACTATCCCGCGGTCTAGGCTGATTCTCAGGGGTGACCGTGCTTTTGCGGTTGCAGCTCCGAGACTGTGGAACAGCATCCCTCTCCCCATCAGAACTGCCCCCTCCATCGACTCCTTTAAGTCCAGGCTCAAAACCTATTTCTTCTCCCTAGCGTTTGAGGCCCTCTGAGGGGGCGCTGTGAACTGTTTATGTATGTGCTGTTATGTTTGTGTGCCATTGTATGTTCATTCTTAGTACCTGAACTGATGTTCTTAGTAACTGAACTGATTGAGAATGATCAGCCATGATCACATTGAATGGCGGTGCTGGGCCGAATGGCCTCCTCCTGACTAGGAAGGAACAGTAGAATTCCCTTTGTCCTATTTCCACACTTTACACTTCCTTATCTATGGATCTCCCTCTCCCCTGACATCAGTCTGATGAAGGGTCTCGACCTGAAATGTCACCCATCCCTTTCTCTCCAGAGATGCTGCCCGTCCCGCTGAGTTACTGCGGCATTGTGTGTCTATCTCCGGTGTAGTCCAGCATCTGCAGCTCCTTCCTGAAGCACTCTTGACTCTTGGTATCTGGTTGCCCTTGCCTCTAGATCGCGGATCTCGGCGTGTCGATCTTCAAGACCTGGAGTCGCTTGACGACGGAGGAGCAGAAGAGGAGGGGCCGGATGAGCACAAAGGTGCAGAGTAACGCGGGGACCCTGGCGTACCTGGCCCCGGAGCACCTGGAGTCGCTCAACGCCAAGGCCACCGAGAAGTCTGACGTGTACAGCTTCTCCATCGTGGTGTGGGTCATCCTCACCAACCGGGAACCCTATGAACGTGAGTCCAACCTCCATCACAGGCCTTACGACGGTCGCGGTGGCGGAGTGGTAGAGCTGCCGCCTTACAGCGAATGCATAGAAACATAGAAAATAGGTGCAGGAGTAGGCCATTTGGCCCTTCGAGCCTGCACCGCCATTCAATATGATCATGGCTGATCATCCAACTCAGTATCCCGTACCTGCCTTCTCTCCATACCCCCTGATCCCTTTAGCCACAAGGGCCACATCTAACTCCCTCTTAAATATAGCCAATGAACTGGCCTCAACTACCTTCTGTGGCAGAGAATTCCACAGATTCACCACTCTCTGTGTGAATTTTTTTTTCTCATCTCGGTCCTAAAAGACTTCCCCCTTATCCTTAAACTGTGACCCCTTGTTCTGGACTTCCCCAACATTGGGAATAATCTTCCTGCATCTAGCCTGTTCAACCCCTTAACAATTAAGTTTCTATAAGATCCCCCCTCAATCTTCTAAATTCCAGCGAGTACAAGCCGAGTCTATCCAGTCTTTCTTCACATGAAAGTCCTGCCATCCCAGGAATCAATCTGGTGAACCTTCTCTGTACTCCCTCTATGGCAAGAATGTCTTTACTCAGATTAGGAGACCAAAACTGTACGCAATGCAGCGCCGGAGACCCGGGTTCCATTCCGACTACGGGTGCCGTCTGTACGGAGTTTGTACGTTCTCCCCGTGACCTGCGTGCGTTTACTCCGAGACCTTCGGTTTCCTCCCACACTCCAAAGACGTGCCGGTTTGTAGGTTAATTGGCTGGGCAAATGTAAAAATTGTCCCTAGTGGGTGTAGGATAGCGTTAATATGCGGGGATCGCTGGTCAATAGACAATAGATGCAGGAGGAGGCCATTCGGCCCTTCGAGCCGTGATCATGGCTGATCATGGCTGATCATGGCTGATCATCCTCAATCAGTACCCCGTTCCTGCCTACTCCCCATACCCCCTGACTCCACTATCCTTAAGAGCTCTATCTAGCTCTCTCTTGAATGCATTCAGAGACTTGACCTCCACTGCCTTCTGCGGCAGTGAATTCCACAGATTCACAACTCTCTGACTGAAAAAGTTTTTTCTCATCTCAGTTCTAAATGGCCTACTCCTTATTCTTAAACTGTGGCCCCTTGTTCTGGACTCCCCCAACATTGGGAACGTGTTTCCTGCCTCTAACGTGTCCAACCCCTTAATAATCTTATACGTTTCGATAAGATCTCCTCTCATCCTTCTAAATTCCAGTGTATACAAGCCTAGTCACTCCAGTCTTTCAACATATGATAGTCCCGCCATTCCGGGAATTAACCTAGTGAACCTACGCTGCACGCCCTCCATAGCAAGAATATCCTTCCTCAAATTTGGAGACCAAAACTGCACACAGTACTCCAGGTGCGGTCTCACTAGGGCCCGGTACAACTGCACACAGTACTCCAGGTGCGGTCTCACTAGGGCCCGGTACAACTGTAGAAGGACAGGCATTGTGGACCGAAGGGCCTGTTCCAGTGCTGTTCTGTTCTATCTCCTGTATTTTCATGTCCGTAAGTCATAGGAGCTCAATTAGGCCACTTGGTCCTTCGTGTCTAAGCCATTCACGCGAGGCTGATCTATCTGTTCCTCTCACCCCCATTCTCCTGCCTTCTCCCACGAACTTTTGAGACCCTTACTAACCACGGTGGCGCAGCAGTAGAGTCGCTGCCTCACAGCGCCAAAGACCCGGGTTCCATCCTGACCACGGGTGCTGTCTGTACGGAGTTTGCACGTTCTCCCCGTGACCTGCGTGGGTTTTCTCCAGGCGCTCCGGTTTCCTCCCACACTCCAATTATGAGCAGGTTTGTAGGTTAATTGAATTTGGTAAAATTGTAAATTATCCCGTGTGTAGGATAGCTAGTGCACGAGGTGATCGCCGGTCGGCACGGACTCGATGGGCCGAAGAGCCTGTTTCCATCCTGTTTCTCTAAACTAAGTGTGTAGGAAGGAACTGCACTTGCTGGTTTAAACCGAAGAAAGGCACAAAATGCTGGAGTAACTTAGCAGGACAGGCAACAACCCTGGAGAGAAGGAATGGGTGATGTTTCGGGCCGAGACCCTTCTTCAGACTGAGAGTCAGGGGAAAGGGAAACGAAAGATAGAGGGTGATATAGAGAGATATAGAACAAATGAGTGAAAGATACGCAAAAAAGGAACGATGATAAAGGAAACTGGCCATTGTGACCTTTATCATCGTCACTTTTTGGCGTATCTTTCACTCATTTGTTCTGCATCTCTCTACATCATCGTCTGCATCTCCCATTCCCCGTCCCGACTCTCAGTCTGAAGAAGGGTCTCGACCTGAAACGTCACCTATCCATGTTCTCCAGAGATGCTGCGTGGCCCGCTGAGTTACTCCAGCACTCTGTGAAACGTCACCTATCCATGTTCTCCACAGATGCTGCCTGACCCGCTGAGTTACTCCAGCACTCTGTGAAACGTCACCTATCCATGTTCTCCACAGATGCTGCCTGACCCGCTGAGTTACTCCGGCGTTTTGTCCAGTATCGATCTTCGGATTAAACCAGCACCTGCAGTTCCTTCCTGCACATTAAACCTGCCCAAGTCCGACCTTGTTGTTGTGTGTTCACAGATGCGTTGAACAACACCCAGGTCATGCACCTGGTCCAGACCGGCAAACGGCCCGACCTGGAGCTCATCCCTGAAGACGTTCCTGAAGAGGTTGTCTCCCTGATGCAGCGGTGCTGGGAGAAGCAGCCCCTGGACAGGCCGACCTCTACAGGTGGGCAGCGCACTGACCTCTGGGTAAGGTCGCAAGGTCATAAGTGATAGGAGCATCAAGACCACTCCGCCATTCAAGGAAACGGGGCTTCCCCCCTTCCCTTATAGATGAAGCTCTCACTAGGGTCTCCTCCATATCCCGCAGCTCCGCTCTTGCTCCCCCTCCCCCCCCACTCGCAACAAGGACTGAGTCCCCCTTGTCCTCACCTTCCACCCCATCAGCCGTCGCACACAGCACATCATCCTCCGACATTTCCGCCACCTCCAACGGGATCCTACTACTGGCCACATCTTCCCATCTCCACCCCTTTCTGCTTTCCGCAGAGACCGTTCCCTCCGCAACTCCCTGGTCAACTCGTCCCTTCCCACCCAACCACCCCCTCCCCAGGTACTTTCCCCTGCAATTCCCGGAATGGCGGGACTGTCGTATGTTGAAAGACTGGAGCGACTAGGCTTGTATACACTGGAATTGAGAAGGATGAGAGGGGATCTTATTGAAACATATAAGATTATTAAGGGGTTGGACACGTTAGAGGCAGGAAACATGTTCCCAATGTTGGGGGTCCAGAACCAGGGGCCACAGTTTAAGAATAAGGGGCAGGCCATTTAGAACGGAGATGAGGAAAAACTTTTTCAGTCAGAGAGTTGTGAATCTGTGGAATTCTCTGCCTCAGAAGGCAGTGGAGGCCAATTCTCTGGATGCTTTCAAGACAGAGCTAGATAGAGATCTTAAGGATAGCGGAATCAGGGGGTACGGGGAGAAGGCAGGAACGGGGTACTGATTGAGAAAGATCAGCCATGATCACATTGAATGGCGGTGCTGGCTCGAAGGGCCGAATGGCCTACTCAATAGACAATAGGTGCAGGAGTAGGCCATTCGGCCCATCGAGCCAGCACCACCATTCAATGTGATCATGGCTGATCATTCTCAATCAGTACCCCATTCCTGCCTTCTCCCCATACCCCCTGACTCCGCTATCCTTAAGAGCTCTATCTAGCTCTCTCTTGAAAGCATCCAGAGAATTGGCCTCCACTGCCTTCTGAGGCAGAGAATTCCACAGATTCACAACTCTCTGACTGAAAAGGTTTTTCCTCATCTCCGTTCTAATAAAAAGCAACAGGACACACACAAAACACATTTGAACATGAACATCCACCACAGTGACTCCTCCATATTCCTCACTGTGATGGAAGGCGGAAAAGAGTTGTCTCTTCCCTTCTTTGTTCTCCCGCGGTCGGGGGTCTCGAGCCTTCCGTTGACGGGACGATCTTGGCTCCCGTAGTTGGCGGCGGGCCTTCCTCGTCGGGGCGATCAAGCTCCTGCATCGGGGGGGAATCTCAGCTCCCCCACGCCGGGCGATCTACCCCGGGTCAGGGCTGGTCGAACCTCCTGCGGCTTTGGAGTTTCCCGACGTCGGCCTCCACCCGAGACTGCGACCTCCTCGATGTTGAAGTCCGCAGGCTGCGGTTGGAGCGTCGATCCCAGGCAAGGGATCGCAGGCTCCGATGGTAAGTCCATGCCCCAAGGTGGGGATTGGAGTCAGTCTCAAGCAAGGCCGCCAGCTCCACGGTGTTAGGCCGCAGAGATACGACCCGCAAAACAATCGCATCTCCGGCAAGGTAAAAGATTGAAATAAAGTTTCCCCCTCCCCCCACATAAAACAAAGACAGACTTTTAAAACTCACTAAAAATAACAAAAAAATAACGAAAAGGACAGACAGACTGTTGGCGAGGCTACCATCGTAGCGCCACCCAGTGGAAGCTGGGACATTGTTGGCCGGTGTGGGCAAGTTGGGACGTAGGGCCTGTTTCCACACTGTATCACGTTATCACTCTATTGACTACACCCAGTATTAAACAGTGGGCCTTTCTGTTTCAGACTGCAACCTGCAATTCCAACCATTTTATGAGCAAAACTTTCAGAGGTTTATCGATGATGACGTGGAACGGTTGAGGGCAAGTATTGTCTCTGGAGAGCAACGTCTCACATCCACACAATGACCAGGGGCAGGTACAGAGGTGGCACAGCAATACCCGGGCACTGGGCCTGTACTCGCTGGAGTTTAGAAGGATGAAGGGGGGAGGAACCTCGTTGAAAGGTACCGAATAGTGAGCGGCCTGGATAGAGTGGATGTGGAGAGGATGTTTCCACTAGTGGGTGAGTCTAGGACCAGAGGGCACAGCCTCAGAATTAAAGGACGTTCCTTTAGGAAGGAGATGAGGAGGAATTTCTTTAGTCAGAGGGTGGTGATATCGTGGAATTCTCTGCCACAGTTGGGCCGAAGGATGTGTTTCCACACTGTGTCTCTAAAACTGAAACTAAAACGTACAGATTTGTCGGTTAATTGGCTTTGGAAAATGGTACATTGTCCCCAGTGTGTGTAGGATACTGCTGGTGTACGGGGTGATCGCTGGTGGGCACGGAGCCGGTTGGCGGAACGGCCTGTTTCCAAGCTGCATTTCTAAACTAAACTAAACTAAGAAAAATCTGCTGTTGGAGTAGAGGTTTAAAAGAGCGGACAATTGTAATGTACGACTAGAGATCAGATGTGGAATTCATTGCCACAGAAGGCCGTGGAGGCCAGGTCAATAGATGGTGTGTAGATTGATAGATTCTTGATTGGTAAGGGTATCAGAGGTTGTGGGTGAAGGATAGTGTTAGTGTGCGGGGATCGCTGGCCGGCGCGGACCCGGTGGGCTGAAAGGGCCTGTTTCTGCCCTGTATCTCTAAACTAAATTGTGGAGGGGCTTCTCACGGGTCCTGTCCTTTCACCCACTTCAGGAACTGAGCCAGGAGACGCCAACCGAGTCCAGGAAGCTGGTGCAGCGGATGAAGTCTTTGCAGGTGGACTGTGTTGGGCAGATGCCAGACACCCCGACAAGAGGTACATGAGCGAAACGCCAGCTTCATACAAACATAGACAACACGTGCAGGAGCAGGCCACTCGGCCCTTCGAGCTAGCACCGCCATTCATTGTGATCATGGCTGATCATCCACAATCAGTACCCCGTTCCTGCCTTCTCCCCATACCCCCTGACTCCGCTATCCTTAAGAGCTCTATCTAACTCTCTCTTAAATTCATCCAGTGAATTGGCCTCCACTGCCCTCTGTGGCAGAGAATTCCACAAATTCACAACTCTGGATGAAAATGTTTTTTCTCACCTCCGTTTTTAATGGCCACCCCTTTATTCTTAGACTGTGTGGCCCCTGGTTCTGGACTCCCCCAACATTGGGAACATTTTTCCTGCAATAAATGCTTTTTCACTTTGATAAAAACTTGCTTTGTAACCATAGGTGGCTGCTATTTGTATACATTGGGTATCAAACTAATTTATTTTGTTTGCAAGAGAGATTTAGATTTAGCTCTTAGGGCTAATGGAATCAAGGGATATGAGAAGGCAGACGCAGGTTACTGATTGTGGATGATCAGCCATGATCACAATGAATGGTGGTGCTGGCTCGAAGGACCGAATGGCCTCCTCCTGCACCTATTTACTATGTTTCTCTGCAAACAAAGAACTTCACTGTGCCTTGTTACATGTGACAATAAAGTATTTCATTCCATAAATGTGTAGGTAGGAACTACAGATGCTGGTTTACACCGAAGATAGACACAAAATGCTGGAGTAACTCAGCGGGACAGGCAGCATCTCTGGAGAGAAGGAATTGGTGAGACCCTTCTTCAGAAGGGTCTAAACAAGGGTTTCGACCTGAAAAGTCACCCCTTCCTTCTATCCACAGATGCTGCCTGACCCGCTGAGTTACTCCAGCACTCTGTGAAACGTCACCTATCCAAGTTCTCCAGAGATGCTGCCTGACCCGCTGAGTTACTCCAGCACTCTTTTACCTTTTATAAAGTTGCGGAGTGTGTTGTTGGACTTGTAAGCTCCATCGCCCTCTGGTGGAGCAGACTGATTAACTTCAACAAAGCACTCGACAAGGTTCCGCATGGTGGGCTGCTCTGGAAGGTCAGATCACGTGGAATCCAAGGAGAGATAGCTGAATGGATAGAAAATTGGCTTCATGGAAGGAAGCAGAGGGTGATGGTGGAAGGTTGCTTCTCAGATTGGAGGCCGGTGACTAGTGGTGTGCCTCAGGGTTCAGTGCTGGGCCTGTTAGTTTGTCATCTAATATCAATGATTTGGATGAGAACATGCACGTTTGGAGAAGGTACAAAAGTGGGTGGATTTGCAGATAGTGTTGTCAAAAATTGCAGCAGGATCGTAGAAACATAGAAATATAGAAAATAGGTGCAGGACGAGGCCATTTGGCCCTTCGAGCCAGCACCGCCATTCAATGTGATCATGGCTGATCATCCACAATCGGTAACCCATGCCTGCCTTCTCCCCAAATCCCCTGATTCCACTAGCCCCTCGAGCTCTATCTAACTCTCTTTTAAATTCATCCAGAGAATTGACCTCCACTGCCCTCTGCGGCAGAGAATTCCACAAATTCACAACTCTCTGGATGGAAAAGTTTTTTCTCACCTCAGTTTTAAATGGCCTCTCCTTTATTCTTAGACTGTGTGGCCCCTGGTTCTGGACTCCCCCAACATTGGGAACATTTTTCCTGCATCTAGCTTGTCCAGTCTTCATAATTTTATACGTCTCTATAAGATCCCCTCTCATCGTTCTCAACTTGAATTAGGCCATTCGGCCCATCAAGTCTACTCTGCCATCCAATCAAGGCTGATCATCCACAATCAGTACCCCGTTCCTGCCTTCTCCCCATACCCCCTGACTCCGCTATCCTTAAGAGCTCTCCCTAGCTCTCTCTTGAATGCATCCAGAAAATTGGCCTCCACTGCCTTCTGAGGCAGAGAATTCCACAGATTCACAAAACTGACTGAAAAAGTTTTTCCTCATCTCAGTTCTAAATGGCCTACCCCTTATTCTTAAACTGTGGCCCCTTGTTCGGGACTCCCCCAACATTGGGAACATGTTTCCTGCCTCTAGCGTGTCCAACCCCTTAAGAGCTCTATCTAACCCTTTCTTGAAAGCAAACCTGCTCACGATATTTCAAATGCGGCATGACCAGCGCCTTGTACACTGGAATTTAGAAGGATGAGAGGGGATCTTATTGAAACATATAAGATTATTAAGGGATTGGACACGCTAGAGGCAGGAAACATGTTCCCGATGTTGGGGGAGTCCAGAACCAGGGGCCACAGTTTAAGAATAAGGGGTAGGCCATTTAGAACGGAGATGAGGAAGAACTTTTTCAGTCAGAGAGTTGTGAATCTGTGGAATTCTCCTCCTCAGAAGGCAGTGGAGGCCAATTCTCTGAATGCATTCAAGAGAGAGTTAGATAGAGCTCTTAAGGATAGCGGAGTCAGAGGGTATGGGGAGAAGGCAGGAACGGGGTACTGATTGAGAATGATCAGCCATGATCACATTGAATGGTGGTGCTGGCTTGAAGGGCCGAATGGCCTCCTGCACCTATTGTCTATTAATGGCCTACCACTTATTCTTAAACTGTGGCCCCTGGTTCGGGACTCCCCCAACATTGGGAACATGTTTCCTGCCTCTAGCGTGTTCAATCCCTTAGAGCTCTATCTAACTCTGACGGCCTGACCAGCGCCTTGTAGAGCCTGACTCTGCTCCTATCACTTCTGAACTGGTGACCGTGACATAGAAACATAGAAAATAGGTGCAGGAGTAGGCCATTCGGCCCTTCGAGCCTGCTCTGCCATTCAATATGATCATGGCTGATCATCCAACTCAGTATCCCGTACCTGCCTTCTCTCCATACCCCCTGATCCCTTTAGCCACAAGGGCCACATCTAACTCCCTGTTAAATATAGCCAATGAACTGGCCTCAACTACCTTCTGTGGCAGTGAATTCCACAGATTCACCACTCTCTGTGAGAAAAAAAACGTTCTCATCTCGTTGCTAAAAGACTTCCCCCTTATCCTTAAACTGTGACCCCTTGTTCTGGACTTCCCCAACATCGGGAACAATCTTCCTGCATCTAGCCTGTCCAACCCCTTAAGAATTTTGTAAGTTTCTATAAGATAAAATAAAATACATTTTGTTCCGTTTTCATTTTGCAGATGACCCATTCTCGCTGCACAGCTCACAAGGGATATCAGCGAACGGCGTGGGGCTGGTGGGCCCCTTCACCGCGTGCAAGGTGAGCCAGCCGGTGGAGGACGCGCTGGACAGCACGGACCGGGGCATCGATGAGGACCAGCACGTGAGGAGGAAGCTGGCGGATGAGCTGAAGTACCACAAGACGGGCAGCCGGCTGGACGCCTCGCTGGCGGCCGGCAACCTGGATGAGATGAGGAAGGAGCGGAGCAAACGTGTCTCCAACGAGCCCGTCTTCTGGAGCTCCCATCCTGCCGTGACCGCCGGGCAGCCCGCGTCCAACCAGCCCGTCTTCGGGAGCGCCTACCCTGCCCTGACCGCCGGGCAGACCGCGTCCAACCAGCCTGTCTTCGGGAGCTCCCATCCTGCCGGGCAGCCCAGCGAGGACCTGTACACCTCGCTGGATTCCCTCCCGCAGAAGCTGCCCGGCCCGGACCACCACTCGGTCGTCTGCCCGCGGCCCGTCACGGAGGAGACGGTCTTCCAGCACCCGAGCAAGCACAGTTACCCGGGCTTCCTCAGGGACTACAGTCCCCCTGCCCTGCAGACGCCTCCCGCTCTTGTTCCCACTCCGGAGACCACGGCCTCATCCAACGTGCAGCTCAAGACCTGGAATCAATACCCCTGGGGAGGTAATGTGCTACCCAGAGTACAGCAGCTGTCACAGTCGGCTAGAGTCGCGGCCTCACAGCGCCGGAGATCCGGGTTCCATCCTGACTGCGGGCGCTGTCTGCACGGAGTTTTTATAAAAACGTTCTCCCCGTGACCTGCGTGGGTTTTCTCCGAGATCTTCGGTTTCCTCCCACACTCCAACCAACCAAGTGCAGATTTGTAGGTTAATTGGCTTGGTGTAAATGTAAAATGTGTCCCTGGCGTAGGTTAGTGTTAATGTGAGGGGATCGCTGGTCGGTGTGGACTTGGTGGGCCCTGTTTGGGCACTGATCCGTGAACTAAACTAAACTCCTGTGTAGGAAGGAACTGCAGATGCTGGTTAAAACTGAAGACAGGCACAAAATACTGGAGTAATTCACCTGACTCTCAGACTGAAGAAGGGCCTCGACACGATCCCTTTTCTCCAGAGATGCTGCCTGACCCGCTGAGTTACTCCAGCACTCTGTGAAACGTCACCTATCCATGTTCTCCACAGATGCTGCCTGACCCGCTGAGTTACTCCAGCACTCTGTGTCTATTGATCACTATGCCTCCATAGTTTCCTTTCAAACCTCCTTGCATCTTACTTTAATATGTAGAAGGTTCAATAGTTGAGAAGGTTCATAAAGATGCAGGAGCAAGATTAGGCCATTCGGCCCTTCGCGTCTACACTGGCATTTTTAAAGGATGATTTACAAATCGTTCCGAATGTTTACATAGAAACATAGACAATAGGTGCAGGAGGAGGCCATTTGGCCCTTCGAGCCAGCACCGCCATTCATAGTGATCATGGCTGATCATCCACAATCAGTAACCCGTGCCTGCCTTCTCCCCATATCCCTTGATTCCACTCGCCGCTAGAGCTCTATCTAACTCTCTTTTAAATTCAACCAGTGAATTGGCCTCCACTGCCCTCTGTGGCAAAGAATTCCACAAATTCACTACTCTCTGGGTGAAAAAGTTTCTTCTCGCCTCAGTTTTAAATGGCCTCCCCTTTATTCGTTTGTCTTATTTCCTTCCTTCCAGGGTCGGGAGCTCAAAGTGAGCCTGGTCCCTACACTGGGAATTATATCCGGACTCCTGTCAGCCAGATAGAACAAAACAGCCTGAAGACTATTGGCCAAGGTGAGGGCTTGTTACTTCAGAGAGTTATTACACTGACTCTCCGTGTTGAACACCTTGAACGTTCTCCCCCTGACCTGCGTGGGTTTTCTCCGGGTGCTCCGGTTTCCTCCCACACTCCAAAGACGTGCAGGTTTGTAGGTTAATTGGCTTCGGTAAAAGAATTGTAATTTGGTTCTAGTGTGTGTTGGGATAGTGTTAGTGCCGGGGGTAAGCTCATTTCTGTAGGCCCATATCCCTCTAAACCTTTCCTTTCCACATACCTGTCTAAATGTACGTGGAGAGATGACATTTCGGGACGGGACCCGTCTTCAGAAGTCTGAAGGGGGGTCCTGAACTGTACGTCAACTCTGCAATCCCTTCCACCGGTGATCGCTGGTCGGCACGGACTCAGTGGGCCGAAGGGTGGATTTCCGTGCTTTAAAACCAAAACTAAAAACCAAACATTCTCCACAGATGCTGCCTGACCCGCTGAGTTACTCCAGCACTCTGTGAAACGCCACCTATCCATGTTCTCCACAGATGCTGCCTGACCCGCTGAGTTACTCCAGCACTCTGTGAAACGCCACCTACAGAATACAGAATAGCTTTTATTGACATTCGTTTTACCGAACAAAATTAATTTGCCAGCAGTACAAAAAAACACAAGACACACGACCCCAACACAAACATCCATCACAGTGACTCCAAACACCGCCTCACTGTGATGGAGGCAAAAAAACTTCCTCTCTCTTCCCCCCACGCCCACGGACAGGCAGCTCGACCCCTACCGAGGCGACCGACCCGCACAGCCCCTGCAAGGAGATGGAAGTCCCCGCGGCCGAGCCGCACCGGCGATGGAAGGCCCCGCGGCCGAGCCGCACCGGGGCCTGTTAAGTCCCGCGGCCGAGCCTCGCCCCGAGGAAGAGACCTAAAAAAAGAAAGATTCCCTCACCCCACCCCCCCACACATACACAGCCAAAAACAAAACACCCCAACACCAACACACAAACGAAAAAGGACAAAGGACAAACAGACTGCCAGCGAGCCGCAGCCGTTAGGCGCCGCCACAAGTCACCTATCCATGTTCTCCAGAGATGCTGCCTGACCCGCTGAGTTACTCCAGCACTCTGTGAAACGTCACCTATCCATGTTCTCCAGAGATGCTGCCTGACCCACTGAGTCACTCCAGCACTCTGAAACGTCACCTGTCCATGTTCTCCAGAGATGTTGCCTGACCCGCTGAGTTACTCCAGCACTCTGTGAAACGTCACCTATCCATGTTCTCCAGAGATGCTGCCTGACCCACTGAGTTACTCCAGCACTCTGTGAAACGTCACCTGTCCATGTTCTCCAGAGATGCTGTCTGACCCGCTGAGTTACTCCAGCACTCTGTGTCCATCTTGTAAATCTTCTGCTGTCTCTCGTCTCCCTTTCTGTAGACGGCCAGCACAGCATCTGCTTGTCCCAGGCCAGGAGTGTTCAGATTGGCAACAATAACACTATGCATGTCGGAAAAAAGGTCTCCAACAAAAAAAACCTGAAAGACTTCAAAGTGCCCAAGCAGACAGATAACGCTCACCATCAGCAGAGTTTGGGTATGCCAACGTTTTTTACGTCAATTAAAGCAATGAACTCTTTATTAAAAGTAACTTTGTTACTCTTTATTGCATATTTTTCATTCGATCGTTTTATATCTCCTCCACGTCTCTGTCTATACAGTGCCCTCCATAATGTTTGGCACAAAGGCCCATCATTTATTTATTTGCCTCTGCGCTCCACAATTTGAGATTTGTAATAGAAAAAATCACATGTGGTAAAAGTGCACATTGTCACAGTTTAATAAAGGGCATTTTTATACATTTTGGTTTCACCATGTAGAGATTACAGCAGTGTTTATATATAGTCCCCCCATTTCAGGGCACCATAATGTTTGGGACACAGCAATGTCATGTAAATGAAAGTAGTCATGTTTAGTATTTTGGTGCATATCCTTTGCATGCAATGACTGCTTGAAGTCTGCGATTCATGGACATCACCAGTTGCTGGGTGTCTTCTCTGGTGATGCTCTGCCAGGCCTGTATTGCAGCCATCTTTAGCTTATGCTTGTTTTGGGGACTAGTCCCCTTCAGTTTTCTCTTCAGCATATAAAAGGCATGTTCAATTGGGTTCAGATCGGGTGATTGGCTTGGCCACTCAAGTATTGACCATTGTTTAGCTTTGAAAAATTCATTTGTTGCTTTAGCAGTATGTGTGGGATCATTGTCTTGCTGTAGAATGAACCGCCGGCCAATGGGTTTTGGGGCATTTGTTTGAACTTGAGCAGATAGGATGTGTCTATACACTTCAGAATTCATTATGCTACTACCATCAGCAGTTGTATCATCAATGAAGATAAGTGAGCTAGTACCTTAAGAAGATAAGTGAGCTAGCAGCCATACATGCCCAGGCCATAACACCCCCACCACCGTGTTTCACAGATGAGGTGGTATGCTTTGGATCTTGGGCAGTTCCTTCTCTCCTCCATACTTTGCTCTTGCCATCACTCTGATATAAGTTCATCTTCGTCTCATCTGTCCACAAGACCTTTTTCCAGAACTGTGGTTGCTCTTTTAAGTACTTCCTGACAAACTGTAACCTGGTCATCCTATTTTGCGGCTAATCAGTGGTGTTTGGGGATTTTTCTTTATTGTAGAGAGAATTCTTCTGTCATTAGCTGTGGAGGTCTTCCTTGGCCTGCCAGTCCCGTTGCGATTAGTAAGCTCACCAGTGCTCTCTTTCTTCTTAATGATGTTCCAAACAGTTGATTTTGGTAAGCCTAAGGTTTGGCTGATGTCTCTAACCGTTTTATTCGTGTTTCTCAGTCCCATAATGGCTTCTTTGACTTTCATTGGCACAACTTTGGTCCTCATGTTGATAAACAGCAATAAAAGTTTCCAAAGGTGATGGAAAGACTGGAGGAAAGACTAGGTGCTGAGAGCTCTCTTATACCTGCATTAAGGAGGCAATTAAACACACCTGAGCAATTACAAACACCTGTGAAGCCATGTGTCCCAAACATTATGGTGCCCTGAAATGGGGGGACTATGTATAAACACAGCTGTAATTTCTACATGGTGAAACCAAAATGTATAAATATACCCTTTATTAAAATCTGACAATGTGCACTTCAACCACATGTTTATTTTTTTCTGTTGCAAATCTCAAATTGTGGCGCGCAGAGGCAAATAAATAAACGATGGGTCTTTGTCCCAAACATTATGGAGAGCACTGTATCTCTCGATTCACTTTCCCCTGACTCTCAGTCTGAAGAGGGGTCTCTCCAGAGATGCTGCCTGACCCGCTGAGTTACTCCAGCACTCTGTGAAACGTCACCTAGCCATGTTCTCCACAGATGCTGCCTGACCCGCTGAGTTACTCCAGCACTCTGTGAAACGTCACCTAGCCATGTTCTCCACAGATGCTGCCTGACCCGCTGAGTTACTCCAGCACTCCGTGAAACGTCACCTATCCATTTCTCCACAGATGCTGCCTGACCCGCTGAGTTACTCCAGCACTCTGAAACGTCACCTATCCATGTTCTCCACAGATGCTGCCTGACCCGCTGAGTTACTCCAGAACTCTGCTTCAGCTGTCCTCCATGTTGTCGGGTGCTGTGGGAGAGGGAGCCACTGACGTTCCTCTCTCTCTCTCCCCAGCTCTGGACGATCGTCCCGTCACCGAGTCTCACCTGGACCTGTTGCGCGGAGAGCTGGGCAAGGACTGGAAACACTGCGCCCGTAAACTCGGCTTCCGCGAGGCGGAGATCGATGAGATTGACCACGACTACGAGCGGGACGGGCTGAAGGAGAAGGTCTTTCAGATGCTGCACAAGTGGCAGATGAAGGAAGGCTGCAAAGGGGCCACTGTTGGCAAACTGGCCGTGGCCCTGGTGAGCTGCAGGAGATCGGACCTCACCCTCAACTTTCACAAGTGTTCCTAAACTTTCATCCCCCGTTTTCAGTCAGCTACGATCAGGGTGAATGGCGGTGCTGGCTCGATGGGCCGAGCGGCCTCCTCCTGCATCTATTGTCTGTTGTCTAATGTTGGCGAGGACGAGTGTGAGGCCCACTGTCGCAAGCAGCGACGTAACGTGTAGAAATGTGAAAGATTTAAAAGTTGCCGCCCGGGTTCCTACCGGCGACGGCACGATGGCGCAGCGGGTAGAGCTGCTGCCTCGCTGCGCGAGAGACCCGTGTCCCAACGCCCGCTACTGCCTGCCGCCTGCACTGGGTTTTCCCAGTGATCCGCGTGGGTTTCCTGCTGGATCCTCCCACGCTCCAAACACCTGCGGGTTTGTAGGTTATACCGGCGACGGCACGATGGCGCAGCGGGTAGAGCTGCTGCCTCGCTGCGCGAGAGACCCGTGTCCCAACGCCCGCTACTGCCTGCCGCCTGCACTGGGTTTTCCCAGTGATCCGCGTGGGTTTCCTGCTGGATCCTCCCACGCTCCAAACACCTGCGGGTTTGTAGGTTAATCGGCTTGGGTAAAAATTGTCCCCCGTGCGTGTAGGATAGTGCTAGTATACGGGGTGAGCGCAGGGCGGGCCGAAGGGCCTGTGTCCGCCATGTACCTCTAATTAAAGTAAAAAAGAAAGTGGCAAAGGCTTATGGGGAGAAGGCAGGGGGATGGGAGGGGGAGATAGATCAGCCATGATTGCATGGCGGAGTAGACTCGATGGGCCGAATGGCCTAATTCTGCTCCTATATTCAGTCAGAGAGTTGCGAATCTGTGGAATCTCAGAAGGCAGTGGAGGCCAATTCTCTGAATGCATTCAAGAGAGAGCTAGATAGAGCTCTTAAGGATAGCGGAATCAGGGAATATGGGGAGAAGGCAGGAACGGGGTACTGATTGAGAATGATCCGCCATGATCACATTGAATGGCGGTGCTGGCTCGAAGGGCCGAATGGCCTCCTCCTGCACCTGTTGTCTATATCTCATGAATCTATGTAGTTGGTACAGGTTAGTTTTTCTTTAAAATAGGTAAGGCTTTATGTAGACTCCAATACCTGCAATGAAGCATCACCTCAAGTTCTCAGATCTCCAAGCTACTCCAGTACTTTTATATATTTTTTAATGAGCAAAAGAGATGCCTGTATCGTTATGGACCACTAGGAGAAAATGAAGGAATTTTGAGCACAAGGTTTTTTTATGCAGCGGTCGGTCCAAGATGAGATTTTTAAATGTCGCGTAATGTTGCAGCAGAAACTGAAGTGAAAGTCTGAATATCTGGACGTTTTATTTTCTTCTGGATGAAATGATGTGTTTACTGTCTGTTTTTGTACAGCTGGACTACATCTGGGGTGTCCCGACCCGAAACGTTACCTATCCATGTTCTCCACAGATGCTGCCCAACCCGCTGAGTTACTCCAGCACTCTGTGAAACGTCACCTATCCACGTTCTCCAGAGATGCTGCCTGACCCGCTGAGTTACTCCAGTACTCTGCGTTCTACCCCGGTTTCTAGCATCTGCAGTTCCGTGGGTACCTGGAGTTGGTGTCAGATGTGAATGTACCCAATATTATCACAGCATTTAAAAGACATTTGGACGGGACAGGTTTAGAGGGATACTGGACCAAGTGGACCTTTTAGAAAAATAGAAAATAGGTAAAAGAGTAGGCCATTCGGCCCTTTGAGCCTGCACCGCCATTCAATATGATCATGGCTGATCATCAAACTCAGTATCCCATACCTGCCTTCTCTCCATACCCCCTGATCCCTTTAGCCACAAGGGCCACATCTAACTCCCTCTTAAATATAGCCAATGAACTGCCCTCAACTACCTTCTGTGGCAGAGAATTCCACAGATTCACCACTCTCTGTGTGAACAAAAACTTTCTCATCTCGGTCCTAAAAGAGTTCCCCCTTATCCTTAAGCTGTGACCACTGGTTCAGGACTTCCCCAACATCGGGAACAATCTTCCTGCATCTAGCCTGTCCAACCCCTTAAGAATTTTGTAAGTTTCTATAAGATCCCCCATCAATCTTCTACATTTTGGGCCCATCCCTCGTAGAGGGGGTACAGAGAAGGGGAGAGGGTGCCACTCACCTAGGCCCCCTGGTGCCAGTCCCACAGTCAGAGCGAGCCCTGGACCCAAAGCCTCTCCTGTATTTTGACAGGTACATGGATAGGACAGGTTTGGAGGGATATGGGCCAAGCATTGGCAGGTGGGACTAGTGTAGCTGGGACATGTTGGTCGGTGTGGGCACGATGGGCCGAAGGGCCTGTTTCCACGCTGTATCACTCCGTGAACTGCAGATGCTGGAATCTTGAACATCTTTGAACACATTGTGGGTCAGGATCTTCCCTCCAACTGCCACCACCTATCTGTCCACTCACATTACAACCCTGCACTTTGATACAATGAAATTACTATTTCCTTGCAATGATTATTGTTCTCGCCACTTTTGCTTCAACTTTCTGCTGTGTAAAATAAGTGAGTTTTATCATGCCAATTTATATTATTCTCAAATATGTTGTTTAATTTGCAATACAGTTAAGTGTTAATTTGACAATGTAAATCAAGCGATTAGCTAAAAAGATTGTAGTGTCGGAGACACAAGGAACTAATTCTCCAGCATTAATATTTTTGTTCAAGTTTCGAACAAGTCTTAAGAAAGCGTTTGGCACATTGGCTTTCATCAGTCAGAGTATTAAGTGTAGAAGTTGGGAGGTCATGTTGCAGTTGTATAAGACGTTGGTGAGGCCGCAGTTAGAGTATCGTGTTCAGTTCTGGGCACCAAGTTATAGGAAAGATGTTAGTTTAGGTTCGAGATACAGCGTGGAAACAGGCCCTTCGGCCCATCGGGTCCGTGCCGACCAGCAATCCACACACATTAACACTATCCTACACCCACTAGGGACAATTTTTTTACATTTACCCAGCCAATTAACCAACCAACCTGCACGTCTTTGGAGTGTGGGAGGAAACCGAAGATCTCGAAGAAAACCCATGCAGGTCACGGGGAGAACGTACAAACTCCATACAGACAGCACCCGTAGTCTTGCATTCAAGAGAGAGCTAGATAGAGCTCTTAAGGATAGCGGAGTCAGGGGGTATGGGGAGAAGGCAGGAACGGGGTACTGATTGAGAATGATCAGCCATGATCACGGTGAATGGTGGTGCTCCGAATGGCCTACTCCTGCACCTAGTGCCTATAGTCGGGATGGAACCCGGGACTCCGGCGCTGCATTCACTGTTAGACGGCAACTCTACCACCGTGCCGCCCTACGTTGTCAAGCTAGAAAGGTTGCAGAGAGGATTTACGAGGCTGTTGCCAGGACTAGAAGGTTATTAAGGGGTTGGACACGTTAGAGGCAGGAAACATGTTCCCAATGTTGGGGGAGTCCAGAACAAAGGGCCACAGTTTAAGAATAAGGGGTAGGCCATTTAGAACTGAGATGAGGAAAAACTTTTTCAGTCAGAGAGTCGTGAATCTGTGGAATTCTCTGCCTCAAAAGCAGTGGAGGCCAATTCTCTGAATGCATTCAAGAGAGAGCTGGATAGAGCTCTTAAGGATAGCGGAGTCAAGGGGTACGGGGAGAAGGCAGGAACGGGGTACTGATTGAGAATGATCAGCCATGATCACATTGAATGGCGGTGCTGGCTCGAAGGGCCGAATGGCTTCCTCCTGCACCTATTGTCTATAACCCGAGTGGCAACTTTCTCACACAGAGGGTGGTGGGTGTATGGAACAAGCTGCCAGAGGAGGTAGTTAAGGCAGGTACTATGGCAACGTTTAAAAAATATTTAGACAGCTACGTGGATAGAATAGGTTTAGGATATGGGCCAAATGCTGGCAGGTGGGACTAATGTAGATGGCCGTTGTGGGCATGTTGGGCCAAAGGGCTTGTTTCGATGCTGTATCACTCTATGACTATCCACAGTTTCTTGTGTCACCTAATGTTATAAATGTAAATTGTCCCTCGTGTGTGTGTGGGGAGGGGTGGGGGGTAGTATAGTTTAGTTAGAGATGCAGCATGGAAACAGGCCCTTCGGCCCACCGAGACCACGCCGACCATTAAATGCCCGCTCACACTAGTTCTATGTTATCCCACTTTTCCATCCACTCCCTGCACACTGGTCCACCTGCCATAGTCACAGTGATGGAAACAGGCCCTTCGGCCCAACTTGCCCATACTAGCCAACGTGTCCCATCCACACTATTCCCACCTGCCCATGTTTGGTCCATATCCCTCCACACCTGTCCTATCCCATATACCTGCCTAACTGTTTCTTGTGTCGGGGAAAAAAAACTGCAGATGCTGGTTAAAATCGAAGGTACACAAAATGCTGGAGTAACTCAGCGGGTCAGGCAGCATCTCAGACACCCATTACTTCTCTCCCGAGATGCTGTCTGACCCGCTGAGTTACTCCAGCATTTTGTATCTTAACTGTTTCTTAAACATTGGGATAGTCTCAGCCTCAACTACCTATAAATGTGAGGTTATCCACTTTGGCGGCAAGAACAGGAAAGCAGAGAATTACCTGAATGGTGGCCAATTAGGAAAAGGGGAGATGCAACGTGACCTGGGTGTCATGGTGCACTAGTCATTGAAAGCAAGCGTGCAGGTGCAGCAGGCAGTGAAGAAAGCGAATGGTATGTTAGTATTCATAGCAAGAGGATTTGAGTATAGGAGCAGGGAGGTTCTGCTGCAGTTGTACAGGGCCTTGGTGAGACCGCACCTGGAGTATTGTGTATAGTTTTGGTCTCCTAATCTGAGGAAAGACATTCTAGCCTTAGAGGGAGTACAGAGAAGGTTCACCAGATTAATCCCTGGGATGGCAGGACTTTCATATGAAGACTGGATAGACTAGGCTTATACTCGCTGGAATTTAGAAGACTGAGGGGGGATCTTATAGAAACATATAAAATTCTTAAGGGGTTGGAGAGGCTAGATACAGGAAGATTGTTCCCGATGTTGGGGAAGTCCAGAACCAGGGGTCACAGCTTAAGGATGAGGGGGAAGTCTTTTAGGACCGAGATGAGAAAACATTTCTTCACACAGAGAGTGGTGAGTCTGTGGAATTCTCTGCCACAGCAGGTAGTTGAGGCCAGTTCATTGGCTATATTTAAGGGGGAGTTAGATGTGGCCCTTGTGGCTAAAGGGATCAGGGGGTATGGAGAGAATGGCCTACTCCTGCACCTATTTTCTATGTTTCTACCTCCTCTGGCAGCTCGTTCCATACACCCACCACCCTCTGTGTGGAAAGGTTACCCCTCGGATTTCTATTAAATCTATTCCCCTTCACCTTGAACCCATGTCCTCTGGTCCTCGATTCCCCTGCTCTGTTGTGCTAGTCCAGAACCAGGGGCCACAGTCCAAGAATAAAGGGGAGGCCATTTAATACTGAGGTGAGAAGAAACGTTTTCACCCAGAGAAATATATGGATTTCTCTGCCACAGAGGGCAGTGGAGGCCAATTCACTGGATGAATTTAAAAGAGAGTTAGATAGAGCTCTAGGGGCTAGTGGAATCAAGGGATATGGGGAGAAGGCAGGCACGGGTTACTGATTGTGGATGATCAGCCATGATCACAATGAATGGCGGTGCTGGCTCGAAGGGCCAAATGGCCTCCTCCTGCACCTATTGTGTATGTTTCTCTATAAGTAAGCTCGGCTTGGTAGTCTGGATATGGATTCAAGATATGTCTGCAACCAAAACATGGAACCTGGAACACAGATACGGGCCAAACGCAGGCAACTAGGACCAGTGTAGATGGAACATGTTGGTCAGTGTGGGCAAGTTAGGCCGCAGGACCTGTTTCCACACTGTTTGATTTTACGATTGCAGATTGTTCAGGAATTATTTTGGGCGGTCACGGTGGCGCAGTGGTAGAGTTGCTGCCTCACAGCGCCAGAGACCCGGGTTCCATCCCGACTACGGGTGCTGTCTGTACGGAGTTTGTATGTTCTCCCCGTGACCTGCGTGGGTTTTCTCCGAGATCTTCGGTTTCCTCCCGCACTCCAAAGACGTGCAGGTTTGTAGGTTAATTGGCTTGGTGTATGTGTAAACTGTCCCTAGTGTGTGTGTGGGGTAGTGTTAATGTGCGGGGATCACTGGTCGGTGGGCCGAAGGGGCCTGTTTCCACGCTGTATCTCTAAACTAAACTAAACTAATGTTCAGGCCAAGTGACACATTTTCACTTACAGTCACTTACAGTCTATCTTCTCTGAAGTCAAGTGTATGTGTTTGGGACTTGTCACCTTGTGTTTTTCTAACTTGAGAGCCCGTCTCATGATTGTATTTGAAATTTACCACTATTTATGTACTTTTTATGTGGTTTATATGTATATATATTTTCGATACAATGGATAATAAAAATAAGAAAACCTCCAAATGTATCTGTTTTTTTAAATTTTAACCTCCCTTTATTATATTTAATAGATTCTGCAGCGTGACTTTAGAGAGCTCGGGGCAAGGCTGAGAAGCAGGATCTCCGTTTATCTCCGGTTTGCTTCCAGTTCCTCGTGCTGGTGAGGGCAGGAACAAGGAGATACGGGACCTGAATGTGTGGCTGAGGAACTGGTGCAGGGGGCAGGGAATTTAGACAAAAGACAATAGGTGCAGGAGGAGGCCATTCGGCCCTTCGAGCCAGCACTGCCATTCAATGTGATCATGGCTGATCATTCTTAATCAGTACCCCGTTCCTGCCTTCTCCCCATACCCCCTGACTCCGCTATCCTTAAGAGCTCTATCTAGTTCTCTCTTGAATGCATTCAGAGAATTGGCCTCCACTGCCTTCTGAGGCAGAGAATTCCACAGATTCACAACTCTGACTGAAAAAGTTTTTCCTCATCTCAGTTCTAAATGGCCTACCCCTTATTCTTAAACTGTGGCCCCTTGTTATGGACTCCCCCGACATTGGGAACATGTTTCCTGTCTCTAATGTGTCCAACCCCTTAATAATCTTATACGTTTCGATAAGATCCCCTCTCATCCTTCTAAATTCCAGTGTATACAAGCCTAGTCGCACCAGTCTTTCAACGTACGACAGTCCCACCATTCCGGGAATTAACCTGGTGAACCTACGCTGCACGCCCTCAATAGCAATCCGGACAAAATTACGAGATGGCGCACTTGAAATCCCCTCTGTACGTCTACCCAAAGATGTGGCACCCAGGCCGGGCGAGGCGGCCGATCTCGGCCTCATCGGGACTCCCGCGGCCGTTCGGCGGAGAGGTGGAATTTGCCTCCCTGCGGCCGGGACTCCGGGACACTGGGCCGACCGGAGCCGGCAGACCCGTCCCCACAGCCGACCTCCCGCGGCCGACTTTGCAGGACCGGCATCTCGGCCCCTCCCCTCGGCGGCCCAGGCGGAACTTTCCGGTGCCGTTGGACTCCTCTCGGCGGCCCGTGACCTCTGTCGGTCGGGCGACACGGATCATCCGGAAACGATCTGGAGGTTCCATCCAATGACCGCAGGAAATCCAACAGAGTTGTGGACGCAGCCCCCCAGACCGTCTCACAAACCCACCCCCCTTCCATCGACTCCATCTACACCTCTCACCAATTTCTACAGATGCACCACAGAGATCATGTTATCGGGATGCATCACAGCTCGGTTTGGGATCAGCTCCATCCAAGACTGCAAGAAACTGCAGAGAATTGTGGATGCAGCCCAGACCATCACACAAACCAACCTCCCTTCCATTGACTCCATCCACACCACACGCTGCCTCGGCAAGGCCAGCAGCATATTCAAGGACCAGTCTCACCCGGCCACTCCCTCTTCTCCCCTCTCCCATCGGGCAAGAGGTACAGAAGTGTGAAAACGCACACCTCTAGACTCAGGGGCAGTTTCTTCCCAGCTATTATCAGGTTAGTGAACCATCCTACCACAACCAGAGAGCAGTCCTGAACTCCCATCTACCTTATTGGAGACCCTCGGACTATCTTTATTCGGACTATACTGGACTTTACCTTGCACTGAACGTTATTCCCCATGTCCTGTATCTGTCCACTGTGGACGACTTGATTGTAATCATGTGTGGCCTTTCTGCTGACTGGTTAGCACGCAACTAAAGCTTTTCACAGAACCTCAGTACACGTGACAATAAACTAAACTGACTTGAACTAAACTGAACTTAACTGAATCAGACTAAACTGAAGTTGTTGAGACCGCATTTAGAATATTGTGTTCGGTTCTGGGCACCACGTTATAGGAAAGATATTGTCAAGCTGGAAAGGGCGCAGAGAACATAAATGGCGGCGCTGCCCTAGCAGCGGCAGCGACAGCGTGTTCGCCCGCCCCGGATCGCGGGGCTTGGGTCGGCCCGCTGCGGACCTTCCACCGTCCGGCGCGGCCTGGAACCACAACAGCCTGACTGCGGGAGAAGACGGCAGGGGAAGGGAAAAGACATTGTGGCCTTCCATCACAGTGAGGAGAGGACTGGAGGAGACTCACTGTGATGGATGTTTCTTTTTTTTGTGTGTTGGTTGGGGTTGTGTAATTTGCCTATTTTAATGCTTTTATTGTTGGACTGTGGGTGACTGAATTTCGTCCAAAAAACTTGTTTTTTGGATGACAAATAAAGATATCTTGAATCTTGAGAAGATTTACGAGGATGTTGCCAGGACTAGAGGGTGTGAGCTACAGGGAGAGAATGAGTAGGCTGGGTCTCTATTCCACGGAGCGCAGGAGGATGAGGAGAGATCTTATAGAGGTGTACAAAATCATGAGAGGAATAGATCGGGTAGATGCACAGAGTCATTTACCCAGAGTGGGGGAATCGAGGACCAGAGGACACAGGTTCAAGGTGAAGGGGAAAAGATTTAATAGGATTCCGAGGGGTAGCAATAGACAATAGGTGCAGGAGGAGAATGGGGTTAGGAGGGAGAGATACATCTGCCCTGATTGTATGACGGAATCGACTTGATGGGCCGAATGGCCTAATTCTGCTTCTAGAACTTATGAACTCATGAACTAAACTGAAGTGTGATAGTTCCTGCCTCAACTACCACCTCTGGCGATAGTTATCCCAGAGGATTTTCAGGTGGAAAATTGAGATAAATAATTGTCTGTCACATCATATCGTGGAACTTGCCACATCTCTTAGTTGAGCAGGCTGGGTCTCTATTCCATGGAGCGCAGGAGGACGAGGGGTGATCTTATAGAGGTGTACAAAATCATGAGAGGGATAGTTCGGGTAGATCACACGTGTCAAACTAAAGGCCCGCGGGCCGAATCCGGCACGCCACCTCATTTTATGTGGCCCGTGAGAGCTTAATTGTAATTGGTCGAATATCTTTTAAGTTAAAGACATTTTAAGCGTTATAACTTTCATTTCCAAACACATTTTGTCCAAGTGCTGTGCGTCTGACTTCACCACAGAGAACGGCCTCTCCTCACTCGCACAGACAAGATGGCCGCCGTTAGCGGAGCCGCCCGCAATCACCGCCTCCCGCCTCCCGCCTCCCCCACTCGCACAAACAAGATGGCCGCCGTTAGCGGAGCCGCCCGCCCGCAATCACCGCCTCCCGCCTCCCCCACTCGCACAGACAAGATGGCCGCCGTTAGCGGAGCCGCCCGCCCGCAATCACCGCCTCCCGCCTCCCCCACTCGCAGACAAGATGGCCGCCGTTAGCGGAGCCGCCCGCCCGCCCGCCCGCAATCACCGCCTCCCGCCTCCCCCACTCGCACAAACAAGATGGCCGCCGTTAGCGGAGCCGCCCGCCCGCAATCACCGCCTCCCGCCTCCCCCCACTCGCACAAACAAGATGGCCGCCGTTAGCGGAGCCGCCCGCAATCACCGCCTCCCCTCTCCCCGCTCACACAGACAAGATGGCCGCCGTTAGCGGAGCCGCCCGCCCGCAATCACCGCCTCCCCCACTCGCACAAACAAGATGGCCGCCGTTAGCGGAGCCGCCCGCCCGCAATCACCGCCTCCCCTCTCCCCGCTCGCACAGACAAGATGGCCGCCGTTAGCGGGGCCGCCCGCAATCATCGCCTCCCCTCACTCTCCCACACCCGGGGGGCACTCCCGAGCAGGAGGGAGATGGTCGGACTGATGGACCTCATCCTTCCCTTCAACCCACGCCACGGCGTCCTCGAGTGCCCCCTCCCGCCCGGGCCCAGCGCCCCGCACCGTTACCGCACACAGGCCGCAGCGCAGCGGGCAGCTTCTTCTCCTCCTCCTTCAGCGGCCGCTTCCACCGACGGCGGCGTCGACGAGGGCCGCCTCCACCGACGGCCCGTCGCGACTTCACAAAGATGGCTTCCTCCTCACGCTCCGCCATCTTGTGCGATCCTCCCGCAGCGCCTCCCTCCTCTTCCCCTCCCTCCCCCCTCTTTCCCCTCCCTCTTTCCCCTCCCTCCCCCCTCTCCCCCCTCCCCCCCTCCTCCCCTCTCTTCCCCCCCTCTCTCCCCCCTCTCTCCCCCCCTCTCTCCCCCCCCTCTCTCCCCCCCTCTCTCTCTCTTCTCCCCTCGTCCCCCCCCTCTCTCTCCCCCCGTCCCCTGTCTCCCCTCTCCCCCCGTCCCCCCCCCCCGCCTCTCTCGCTTCTCTCTGTCCCCTCCCCTTCTTCCAGAGTAGCCGCCGCCCGCCTCGAGTAGCCCGGAGCTCCCTCCTCCTCCCTGCACGACCGGTAAGTGCCTTTCGCCGCCAACGGCTCCACGGAGGGAAGTGGACGTGGGGGCCGAGTGGGTGGAGGGAAGGGTGAGGGGAGGAGAGAATGGGGGAGTGGGGGGAGGAGAGAATGTGGGGGGGAGGGGAGAATGGGGGGGTGGGGGGAGGGGAGAATGGAGGGGTGGGGGGAGGGGAGAATGGAGGGGTGGGGGGAGGGGAGAATGGGGGGGAGGGGAGAATGGAGGGGGGGGGGAGGGGATAATGGAGGGGTGGGGGGAGGGGAGAATGGGGGAGTGGGGGGAGGAGAGAATGTGGGGGGGAGGGGAGAATGGGGGGGAGGGGAGAATGGGGGGGTGGGGGGGAGGGGAGAATGGAGGGGTGGGGGGAGGGGAGAATGGGGGGGTGGAGGGAGGGGAGAATGGGGGGAGGCGAGAATGGGGGAGTGGGGGGAGGAGAGAATGGGGGGGGAGGGGGAGGAGAGAATGGGGGGGGAGGGGGAGGAGAGAGGGGGGGGAGGAAAAAATGTGGGGGGGGGAGGAGAGAATTGGGGGGGGAGAGAATGGGTGGGTGGAGGGGGGAGGAGGAGAGAATGGGGGGGTGGGGGGGGGAGGGAGGAGAGAATGGGGGAAAGGGGGTGGTGAGGAAAGGGGGGAGTGAGAGTGGGTGAGGAGAGAGTAGGGGGAGAGTGGGACTGGGGAGGGGGACAGCAGAGGTGGGGGGTGGTTGGGGGAAGAGAGAGTGGGGGTGGGGGGAAGGGGAACAGTGGGGGTCAGAGAAGAGGGGAGAGTGGGGGGGAAGGGGGAGGGTGGGAGGAGCAGAGAGTGGGGGTGGGAGGGAGAGTGGGAAGGGGGTGGTGGTGGGGGAAGAGAGGGTGGGGGGGGGGGAAGGGGACTGGGGGTCAGGGAAGAGTGACCTCCCAGGAAAGGGGGAGAAGGTGGGTGGGGGGAAGGGGACAGTGAGAGTGAAAGGGGAGGGTGGGGGTGGGGGAGGAGAGAAGGGGTGGGGAGGGGAGAAGGGGTGGGGAGGGGCAGTGAGAATGGGGGTGGGACGAGTGTGGTGGGGAGGGTGGGGGTAGGAGGGGGGAGAGAGTGGGAGAGAGGGGGTGGGGAGGAGAGAATGAGGGGGTGGGTGGAGGAGAGAGTGGGGGAAAGGGGGATGGTGGGGAAAGAGGAGTGGGGGATGTTTATTTTTAACTCTGTATATGTGGGGGGTGGGGTGGGGGAAACCTTTATTTCTAATCTCTTCCTCAACGGAGATGCGACCTTTACCGTGTTGTGTCTCCGTTCGTGCTACGGCCTAACACCGTGGGGTTGGCGGCCTCCAGCTGGGATCGACCTTGAAGACTCCGGTCTTATATGATTCGATAAGATCTCCTCTCATCCTTCTAAATTCCAGTATATACAAGCCTAGTCGCTCCAGTCTTTCAACATATGACAGTCCCGCCATTCCGGGAATTAACCTAGTAAACCTACGCTGCACGCCCTCAATGGCAAGAATCACATTGAATGGCGGTGCTAGCTCGAAGGGCCAAATGGCCTCCTCCTGCACCTATTGTCTATGTTTCTGTGATGTTTTGTGGCGGGTCCCTTTGTCAGACTGATGATACAGGGGTGAGAAAGCTGGAGAAGAGATGTGGGGGAGGGAGGGAGGGAGGGGGTGGGACACAGATCTGGAAAGTGATGTGTTGCTTTATTTGGATGCGGGCCGCTGCAGGCCGCAGCCTGCGGTCCACGTGCTGGGCCTCTCCAAAGACGTGCAGGTTTGCCGGACAATTGGCTTGGTAAATGTAAACATTGTCCCTAGTGGGTGTAGGATGGTGTCAGTGTGCGGGGATCGCTGGCCGGCGCGGACCCGGTGGGCTGAAAGGGCCTGTTTCCGCCCTGTATCTCTAAACTAAACTGTGGAGGGGCTTCTCACAGGTCCTGTTCTTTCACCCACTTCAGGAACTGAGCCAGGAGACGCCAACCGCGTCCAGGAAGCTGGTGCAGCGGATGAAGTCTTTGCAGGTGGACTGTGTTGGGCAGATGCCAGACACCCCGACAAGAGGTACGTGAGCGAAACGCCAGCTTCATACAAACATAGACAACACGTGCGGGAGCAGGCCACTCGGCCCTTCGAGCTAGCACCGCCATTCATTGTGATCATGGCTGATCATCCACAATCAGTAACCCCGTTCCTGCCTTCTCCCCACATCCCTTGATTCCGCTAGCCCCTAGAGCTCCGTCTAACTCTCTGTCCTGGACTGTATTTTGTTTAAATGCATTATTGTTACCTGCTGGAAGTTCTGCAACAACAGCTTTAAGTTTCATTCCCTAATAGACAGGAAGTTGTCATAAGCAGGAAATGCAGCTCTGAAAGGGAGAACCTCATGGTGTAGACAGTGTAATTCACCGGCGTGTAATCTGCTGCCATCTTTCCTCACAGAGTTTGTTAGACGCAATGTCTGTAAGTAATTATGTTTATTGACATCATCTTTATATGTTCCTTGTGGCTAAAGGGATCAGGGGGTATGGAGAGAAGGCAGGTACAGGTTACTGAGTTGGATGATCAGCCATGATCATATTGAATGGCGGTGCAGGCTCGAAGGGCCGAATGGCCTACTCCTACTCCTGCACCTATTTTCTATGTTTCTATACTAAACGTATAATGTAACTAAACCCTATGTTATTTTCTTTTTGTGCCTAAACGTTACAGTTTCACATTTGAATTCAGTAAAGCATAAAACGACAGCTCGTCTCTACTGGTCTTTATTGGATCAATTGTTTAGCTTGCTAGATAGCCGTGTGAGCTGTAAATGTGAGTGCTCACAATCACGATGCCAGAGACAAAGTCGTGGAAACAAGACAAGTTTATTCACGAGTCTGCAGAGCCGGGTGCCTCTCCAAACCGAGACACACCGAGACAAAGACTGCCTTCTTTTTATACAGTACAACTTCGTTGAATCTCCCTCCCTTTTGCTGAATCCCCTTCCCCTTCGGGCTCCTTCCAATCAGAGCGCTGAGGTGCACAATCTTCTGTACCTCCCCCAGGTACCGCCCCAGATCATACATTGTATGTGCATGGCAATTGGCAGTTCCCCGATCAGGGGCGTATTTGCAATATTCATTTACCTCGTTGAGCAAGCGCAGTAGTTATCCACATGACCCTTAGTTACCTTCACGACCCATTTCAACCCATCCCTGCTGCTTAAGACACTCTCCTAAATTTACGGCCCTTTGTCCAGCCTGTCTCTATCCCTGTACCACATTATTAGTGCCCCAACGAACTCGGTGGTAGTTCAATCATCCAGCCTGTCTCTATCCCTGACGGTTTAATAGCCCTGTCCCTGGTAGAGTGGTAGTTCAATCATCCTGTCCCTGACGGTTTAATAGCCCTGTCCCTGGTAGAGTGGTTGTTCCAGTCGTCCTGTCTCTGGTGGTTTAATCATCCTGTTTCTCACAGCCGGATAGGGACATTCGGCGAGTCCAGTATACTCTCTCTTAAGTTCATCCAGTGAATTGGTCTCCACTGCCCTCTGTGGCAGAGAATTCCACAAATTCACAACAAATTCTCTGGGTGGAAAAGTTTCTTCTCACCTCAGTTTTAAATGGCCTCCCCTTTATTCTTAGACTGTGTGGCCCCTGGTTCTGGACTCCCCCAACATCGGGAACATTTTTCCTGCAATAAATACTTTTTCACTTTGTTAAAAACTTACTTTGTAACCGTAGGTGGCTGCTATTTGTATACATTGGGTATCAAACTAATTTCTTTTGTTTTCAAGAGAGATTTAGATTTAGCTCTTAGGGCTAGTGGAATCAAGGGATATGGGGAGAAGGCAGGCACGGGTTATTGATTGTTGATGATCAGCAATGATCACAATGAATGGCGGTGCTGGCTTGAAGGGCCGAATAGCCTCCTCCTGCACCTATTTTCTATGTTTCTATGCAAGCAAAGAACTTCACTGTGCCTTGTTACATGTGACAATAAAGTATTTCATTCCATTAATGTGTAGATAGGAACTACAGATGCTGGTTTCCACCGAAGCATCTGTGGAGAACATGGATAGGTGACGTTTCAGAGTGCTGGAGTAACTCAGCGGGTCAGGCAGCATCTGTGGAGAACATGGATAGGTGATGTTTCACAGAATGCTGGAGTAACTCAGCGGGTCAGGCAGCACCTGTGGATAGAAGGAAGGGGTGACGTTTCAGGTCGAAACCCTTGTTTAGAGAAGAGTCTCACCAATTCCTTCTCTCCAGAGATGCTGCCTGTCCCGCTGAGTTACTCCAGCACTCTGTGAAACGTCACCTATCCATGTTCTCCAGAGATGCTGCCCCCACCCCCCCCATTCTCTCCTCCCCCCACCCTCACCCCCCTCCTACCCCCACCCTTCCCTCCACCCTCTCGGCCCCCACGTCCACTCCGCTCCGTGGAGCCGTTGGCGGCGAAAGGCACTTACCGACCTGCAGGGAGGAGGAGGGAGCTCCGGACTACTCGAGGAGGGGGGTTGAGAAGAAGCTGCCCGCTGCGCTGCAGCCTGTGTGCAGTAACGGTGCGGGGCGCTGGGCCCGGGCGGGAGGTGGGACTCGAGGACACCGTGGCGTGGGTTGAAGGGAAGGATGAGGACCATCAGTCCGGCAGCTCCCTCCTGCTCGGGAAACAGTGTCCCCCGGGTGTGGGAGAGTGAGGGGAGGCGATGATTGCGGGCGGCTCCGCTAATGGTGGCCATCTTGTTTGTGCGTGTGAGGAGAGGCCGTGCGTGCCTCTGTGGTGAAGTCAGACGCACAGCACTTGGACAAGATGTGTTTAGAAATGAAAGTTTTAAAGCTTAAAATGTCTTTAACTTAAAAGATATTCGACCAATGACAATTAAGCTCTCACGGGCCACATAAAATGACGTGGCGGGCCGGATTCGGCCCGCGGGCCTTGAGTTTGACACGTGCTATAGACAATAGGTGCAGGAGGAGGCGGCCTTTCGGCCCTTCAAGCCAGCACCGCCATTCACTGTGATCATGGCTAATCATCCACAATCAGTACCCCATTCCTGCCTTCTCCCCATACCATTCCTTCTCTCCCGAGATGGTGCTTGACCTGCTGAGTTACTCCAGCATTTTGTGAATAAATCCCCCTGACTCCGCTATCTTTAAGAGCTCCATCTAACTCTCTCTTGAAAGCATCCAGAGAATTGGCCTCCACTGCCTTCTGAGGCAGAGAATTCCACAGATTCACAACTCTCTGACTGAAAAAGTTTTTCCTCATCTCCGTTCTAAATGGACCTGCGGATCTTATCGAATCATATAGGATTATTAAGGGGTTGGATACGTTAGAGGCAGGAAACATGTTCCCAATGTTGGGGGAGTCCAGAACCAGGGGCCACAGTTTAAGAATAAGGGGTAGGCCATTTAGAACAGAGATGAGGAAAAACTTTTTCAGTCAGAGTTGTAAATCTGTGGAATTCTCTGCCTCAGAAGGCAGTGGAGGCCAATTCTCTGAATGCATTCAAGAGAGAGCTAGATAGAGCTCTTAAGGATAGCGGAGTCAGGGGGTATGGAGAGAAGGCAAGAAACGGGGTACTGATTGAGAATGATCGGCCATGATCACATTGAATGGTGGTGCTGGCTTGAAGGGCCAAATGGTCTCCTGCACCTATTGTCTATTAATGGCCTACCACTTATTCTTAAACTGTGGCCCCTGGTTCGGGACTCCCCCAACATCGGGTATATGTTTCCTGCCTCTAGCGTGTCCAATCCCTTAAGAGCTCTATCTAACTCTCTCTTGAAAGCAAACCTGCTCGCGATATTTCAAATATCGACCCGAAACGTCACCCATTCCTTCTCTCGTGAGATGCTGCCTGACCTGCTGAGTTACTCCAGCATTTTGTGAATAAATACCCACGATATTTCAAATGCGGCCTGACCAGCGCCTTGTACAGCCTGATTCTGCTCCTATCGCTTCTGAACTGGGTGACCGTGACATGTTCCGTTTTCCTTTTGCAGATGACCCATTCTCGCTGCACAGCTCACAAGGGATATCAGCGAACGGCGTGGGGCTGGTGGGCCCCTTCTCCGCGTGCAAGGTGAGCCAGCCGGTCGAGGACGCGCTGGACAGCACGGACCGGGGCATCGATGAGGACGAGCACGTGAGGAGGAAGCTGGCGGAGGAGCTGAAGTACCACAAGACGGGCAGCCGGCTGGTTGCCTCCATGGCGGCCGGCAACCTGGATGAGATGAGGAAGGAGCGGAGCAAACGTGTCTCCAACGAGGCCGTCTTCTGGAGCTCCCATCGTGCCGTGACCGCCGGGCAGCCCGCGTCCAAAAAGCCCGCCTTCGGGAGCTTATACCATCCCGTGACCGCCGTGCAGCCCGCGTCCAACGAGCCCGCCTTCGGGAGCTTCCATCCTGCCGTGACCACCGGGCAGCCCGCGTACAAAAAGCCCACCTTCGGGAGCTCCCATCCTCCCGTGACCACCGGGCAGCCCGCGTCCAAAAAGCCCACCTTCGGGAGCTTATACCATCTCGTGACCGCCAGGCAGCCCGCGTCCAACGAGCCCGCCTTCGGGAGCTTCCATCCTGCCGTGACCACCGGGCAGCCCGCGTACAAAAAGCACGTCTTTGGGAGCTCCCATCCTCCCGAGGCCACCGGGCAGCCCGCGTCCAAAAAGCCCACCTTCAGGAGCTTATACCATCTCGTGACCGCCAGGCAGCCCGCGTCCAACGAGCCCGCCTTCGGGAGCTTCCATCCTGCCGTGACCACCGGGCAGCCCGCGTACAAAAAGCACGTCTTCGGGAGCTCCCATCCTCCCGTGACCACCAGGCAGCTCGCGTCCAAAAAGCCCACCTTCGGGAGCTTCTACCCAGAGAGTGGTGAGTCTGTAGAATTCTCTGCCACAGAAGGTAGTTGAGGCCAGTTCTTTGGCTATATTTAAGCGGGAGTTAGATGTGGCCCTTTTTGCTAAAGGGATCAGGGGGTATGGAGAGAAGGCAGGTACAGGCTACTGAGCTGGATGATCAGCCATGATCATATTGAATGGCGGTGCAGGCTCGAAGGGCCGAATGGCCTACTCCTGCACCTATTTTCTATGTTCTATGTTTCTATGTGACCGACGGGCATCTCACTCCCACTCCGGAGACCACGGCCTCATCCAACGTGCAGCTCAAGACCTGGAATCAATACCCCTGGGGAGGTAATGTGCTACCCAGAGTACAGCAGCTGTCACAGTTGGCTAGAGTCGCGGCCTCACAGCGCCGGAGACCCGGGTTCCATCCTGACTGCGGGCGCTGTCTGCACGGAGTTTTTAAAAAAACGTTCTCCCCGTGACCTGCGTGGGTTTTCTCCGAGATCTTCAGTTTCCTCCCACACTCCAACCAACCAAGTGCAGATTTGTAGGTTAATTGGCTTGGTGTAAATGTAAAATGTGTCCCTGGCATAGGTTAGTGTTAATGTGAGGGGATCGCTGGTCGGTGTGGACTTGGTGGGCCCTGTTTGGGCACTGATCCGTGAACTAAACTAAACTCCTGTGTAGGAAGGAACTGCAGATGCTGGTTAAAACTGAAGACAGGCACAAAATACTGGAGTAATTCACCGGACTCTCAGACTGAAGAAGGGCATCGGCACGATCCCTTTTCTCCAGAGATGCTGCCTGACCCGCTGAGTTACTCCAGCACTCTGAAACGTCACCTATCCATGTTCTCCACAGATGCTGCCTGACCCACTGAGTTACTCCAGCACTCTGTGTCTATTGATCACTATGCCTCCATGGTCTCCTTTCAAACCTCCTTCCATCTTATTTTAATATGTAGAAGGTTCAATAGTTGAGAAGGTTCATAAAGTTGCAGGAGCAAGATTAGGCCATTCGGCCCTTCGCGTCTACACTGGCATTCTTAAAGGATGATTTACAAATCGTTCCGAATGATTACATAGAAACAGACAACAGGTGCAGGAGGAGGCCATTTGGCCCTTCGAGCCAGCACCGCCATTGATAGTGATCATGGCTGATCATCCACAATCAGTAACCCGTGCCTGCCTTCTCCCCATATCCCTTGATTCCACTAGCCCCTAGAGCTCTATCTAACTCTCTTTTAAATTCATCCAGTGAATTGGCCTCCGCTGCCCTCTGTGGCAGAGAATTCCACAAATTTACATCTCTCTGGGTGAAAAAGTTTCTTCTCGCCTCAGTTTTAAATGGCCTCCCCTTTATTCGTTTGTCTTATTTCCTTCCTTCCAGGGTCGGGAGCTCAAAGTGAGCCTGGTCCCTACACTGGGAATTATATCAGCCAGATAGAACAAAGCAGCCTGAAGACTATTGGCCAAGGTGAGGGCTTGTTACTTCAGAGAGTTATTACACTGACTCTCCGTGTTGAACACCTTGAACGTTCTTCCCCTGACCTGCGTGGGTTTTCTCCGGGTGCTCCGGTTTCCTCCCACACTCCAAAGACGTGCAGGTTTGTAGGTTAATTGGCTTCGGTAAAAGAATGGTAATTTGGTTCTAGTGTGTGTTAGGATAGTGTTAGTGCCGGGGGTAAGCTCATTTCTGTAGGCCCATATCCCTCTAAACCTTTCCTTTCCACATACATGTCTAAATGTACATGGAGAGATGAGATTTCAGGACGGGACCCGTCTTCAGAAGTCTGAAGGGGGGTCCTGAACAGTACGTGAACTCTGCAATCCCCTCCACCGGTGATCGCTGGTCGGCACGGACTCAGTGGGCCGAAGGGTGGATTTCCGTGCTTTAAAACCAATACTAAAAACCAAACATTCTCCACAGATGCTGCCTGACCCGCTGAGTTACTCCAGCACTCTGTGAAACATCACCTATCCATGTTCTCCAGAGATGCTGCCTGACCCACTGAGTTACTCCAGCACTCTGTGAAACGTCACCTATCCATGTTCTCCAGAGATGCTGTCTGACCCACTGAGTTACTCCAGCACTCTGTGTCCATCTTGTAAATCTTCTGCTGTCTCTCGTCTCCCTTTCTGTAGACGGCCAGCACAGCATCTGCTTGTTCCAGGCCGGGAGTGTTCAGATTGGCAACAATAACACTATGCATGTCGGAAAAAAGGTCTCCAACAAAGAAAACCTGAAAGACTTCAAACCGCCCAAGCAGACAGCTAACGCTCTCCATCTGCAGAGTTTGGGTATGCCAATGTTTTTTACGTCAATTAAAACAATGAACTCTTTATTAAAAGTAACTTTGTTACTCTTTATTGCATATTTTTCATTCGATCGTTCTATATCTCCTCCACGTCTCTGTCTATACAGTGCCCTGCATAATATTTGGGACAAAGGCCCATCATTTATTTATTTGCCTCTGCGCTCCACAATTTGAGATTTATAATAGAAAAAATCACATGTGGTTAAAGTGCACATTGTCACAGTTTAATAAAGGGCATTTTTATACATTTTGATTTCACCATGTAGAGATTACAACAGTGTTTATACATAGTTTCCCCATTTCAGGGCACCATAATGTTTGGGACACAGCAATGTCATGTCAATAAAAGTAGTCATGTTTAGTATTTTGTTGCATATCCTTTGCATGCAATGACTGCTTGAAGTCTGCGATTCATGGACATCACCAGTTGCTGGGTGTCTTCTCTGGTGATGCTCTGCCAGGCCTGTATTGCAGCCATCTTTAGCTTCTGCTTGTTTTGGGGGCTAGTCCCCTTCAGTTTTCTCTTCAGCATATAAAATACATGCTCAATTGGGTTCAGATCGGGTGATTGACTTGGCCACTCTAGAATTGACCGTTTTGTAGCTTTGAAAAATTCCTTTGTTGCTTTAGCAGTATGTTTGGGATCATTGTCTTGCTGTAGAATGAACCGCCGGCCAATGAGTTTTGAGGCATTTGTTTGAACTTGAGCAGATAGGATGTGTCTGTACACTTCAGAATTCATTATGCTACTACCATCAGCAGTTGTACCATCAATGAAGATAAGTGAGCCAGTACCTTCAGCAGCCATACATGCCCAGGCCATAACACCCCCACCACCGTGTTTCACAGATGAGGTGGCATGCTTTGGATCTTGGGCAGTTCCTTCTCTCCTCCATACTTTGCTCTTGCCATCACTCTGATATAAATTAATCTTCGTCTCATCTGTCCACAAGACCTTTTTCCAGAACTGTGGTTGCTCTTTTAAATACTTCTTGGCAAACTGTAACCAGGCCATCCTATTTTTGCGGCTAACCAGTGGTTTGCATCTTGCAGTGTAGCCTCTGTATTTCTGTTCATGAAGTCTTCTGCGGACAGTGGTCATTGACAAATCAACACCTGACTCCTGAAGAGTGTTTCTGATCTGTCGGACAGGTGTTTGGGGATTTTTCTTTAGTGTAGAGAGAATTCTTCTGTCATCAGCTTTGGAGGTCTTCCTTGGCCTGCCAGTCCCTTTGTAAGCTCACCAGTGCTCTCTTTCTTCTTAATGATGTTCCAAACAGTTGATTTTGGTAAGCCTAAGGTTTGGCTGATGTCTCTAACCGTTTTATTCTTGTTTCTAAGTCCCATAATGGCTTCTTTGACTTTCATTGGCACAACTTTGGTCCTCATGTTGATAAACAGCAATAAAAGTTTCCAAAGGTGATGGAAAGACTGGAGGAAAGACTAGGTGCTGAGAGCTCTCTTATACCTGCATTAAGGAGGCAATTAAACACACCTGAGCAATTACAAACACCTGTGAAGCCATGTGTCCCAAACATTATGGGGTGCTGAAATGGGGGGACTATGTATAAACACAGCTGTAATTTCTACACAGTGAAACCAAAATGTATAAATATACCCTTTATTAAAATCTGACAATGTGCACTTTAACCACATGTGATTTTTTCTGTTGCAAATCTCAAATTGTGGAGTACAGAGGCAAATAAATAAACGATGGGTCTTTGTCCCAAACATTATGGAGGGCCCTGTATCTCTTGTTTCCCTTTCCCCTGACTCTCAGTCTGAAGAGGGGTCTCTCCAGAGATGCTGCCTGACCCGCTGAGTTACTCCAGCACTCTGTGAAACGTCACCTATCCATGTTCTCCACAGATGCTGCCTGACCAGCTGAGTTACTCCAGCACTCTGTGAAACGTCACCTATCCATGTTCTCCAGAGATGCTGCCTGACCCACTGAGTTACTCCAGCACTCTGTGAAACGTCACCTATCCATGTTCTCCAGAGATGCTGCCTGACCCGCTGAGTTACTTCAGCACTCTGCGTTAGCTGTCCTCCATGTTGTCGGGTGCTGTGGGAGAGGGTGCCACTGACGTTCCTCTCTCTCTCTCCCCAGCTCTGGACGATCGTCCTGTCACGGAGTCTCACCTGGACCTGTTGCGCGGAGAGCTGGGCAAGGACTGGAAACACTGCGCCCGTAAACTCGGCTTCCGCGAGCCGGAGATCGATGAAATTGACCACGACTACGAGCGGTACGGGCTGAAGGAGAAGGTCTTTCAGATGCTGCACAAGTGGCAGATGAAGGAAGGCTGCAAAGGGGCCACTGTTGGCAAACTGGCCGTGGCCCTGGTGCGCTGCAGGAGATCGAACCTCACCCTCAACCTTCACAAGTGTTCCTAAACCTTCACCCCCTGTTTTCAGTCAGCCACGATCACGGTGAATGGCGGTGCTGGCTCGATGGGCCGAGCGGCCTCCTCCTGCATCTATTGTCTGTTGTCTAATGCTGTCTCCGTGTGTTGGCGAGGACGCGTGTGAGGCCCACTGTCGCAAGCAGCGACGTAACGTGTAGAAATGTGTAAGATTTTAAAGTTGCCGCTCGGGTTCCTACCGGCGACGGCACGATGGCGCAGCAGGTAGAGCTGCTGCCTCGCGGCGCTAGAGACCCGTGTCCCAACGCCCGCTACTGCCTGCCGCCTGCACTGGGTTTTCCCAGTGATCCGCGTGGGTTTCCTGCTGGATCCTCCCACGCTCCAAACACCTGCGGGTTTGTAGGTTAATCGGCTTGGGTAAAAATTGTCCCCCGTGCGTGTAGGATAATGCTAGTATACGGGGTGAGCGCAGGGCGGGCCGAAACATAGAAAATAGGTGCAGGAGTAGGCCATTCGGCCCTTCGAGCCTGCACCGCCATTCAATATGATCATGGCTGATCATCCAGCTCAGTATCCCGTACCTGCCTTCTCTCCATACCCCCTGATCCCTTTAGCCACAAGGGCCACATCTAACTCCCTCTTAAATATAGCCAATGAACTGGCCTCAACTACCTTCTGTGGCAGATAATTCCACAGACTCACCACTCTCTGTGTGAAGAAATGTTTTCTCATCTCGGTCCTAAAAGACTTCCCCCTTATCCTTAAGCTGTGACCCCTGGTTCTGGACTCCCCCAACATCGGGAACAATCTTCCCGCATCTAGCCTCTCCGACCCCTTAGGAATTTTATCTGTTTCTATAAACCCCCCCTCAGTCTTCTAAATTCCAGCGAGTACAAGCCGAGTCTATCCAGTCGTTCTTCATATGAAAGTCCCGCCATCCCAGGGATCAATCTGGTGAACCTTCTCTGTACTCCCTCTAAGGCAAGAACGTCTTTCCTCAGATTAGGAGACCAAAACTGCACACAATACTCCAGGTGCGGTCTCACCAATGCCCTGTACAACTGCAGTAGAACCTCCCTGCTCCTAAACTCAAATCCTCTTGCTATGAATGCCAACATACCATTCGCTTTCTTCACTGCCTGCTGCACCTGCACGCTTGCTTTCAATGACTGGTGCACCATGACACCCAGGTCACGTTGCATCTCCCCTTCTCCTAATCGGTCACCATTCAGGTAATAGTCTGCTTTCCTGTTCTTGCCGCCAAAGTGGATAACCTCACATTTATCCACATTATATTGCATCTGCCATGCATTTGCCCACTCCTAATCTATCCAAGTCACTCTGCAGCCTCCTAGCATCCTCCTCGCAGCTAACACTGCCACCCAGCTTCGTGTCATCCGCAAACTTAGAGATGTTGCATTCAATTCCCTTGTCCAAATCATTAATATACACTGTAAATAACTGGGGTCCCAGCACTGAGCCTTGCGGTACCCCACTAGTCACTGCCTGCCATTCCGAAAAGGACCCGTTTATTCCTACTCTTTGCTTCCTGTCCGCCAACCAATTTTCTATCCACCTCAACACTGAACCCTCAATACCGTGTGCTTTAAGTTTGTACACCAATCTCCTATGTGGGACCTTGTCGAAGGCCTTCTGAAAGTCCAGATACAACGCATCGACTGGTTCTCCCTTATCCACTCTACTAGTTACATCCTCGAAAAATTCTATAAGATTCGTCAGACATGATTTGCCTTTTGTAAATCCATGCTGACTTTGTCCGATGATTTCACCACTTTCCAAATGTGATGCTATCACATCTTTAATAACTGACTCTAGCATTTTCCCCACTACCGATGTTAGGCTAACTGGTATATAATTCCCCGTTTTCTCTCTCCCTCCCTTTTTAAAAAGTGGGGTTACATTAGCTACCCTCCAATCCTCAGGAACTACTCCAGAATCCAGAGTTATGAAAAATTATCACTAATGCATCCACTATTTCTGAGGCTACTTCCTTAAGCACTCTGGGATGCAGCCTATCTGGCCCTGGGGATTTATCTGCCTTTAATCCATTTAATTTACCTAACACCACTTCCCGACTAACCTGGATTTCCCTCAGTTCCTCCATCTCATTAGACCCCCGGTCCCCCGCTATTTCCAGCAGACGGTTTATGTCTTCCCTTTGGACAGAACCAAAGTATTTGTTCAATTGGTCTGCCATCTCCTTGTTCCCTATGATCAATTCACCTGTTTCCGACTGCAAGGGACCTACATTTGTCTTAACTAATCTTTTTCTCTTCACATATCTATAAAAGCTTTTGCAGTCAGTTTTTATGTTCCTTGCAAGTTTTCCCTCATAATCTATTTTCCCTTTCCTAATTAAGCCCTTTGTCCTCCTCTGCTGGACTTTGAATTTCTCCCAGTCCTCTGGTATGCTACTTTTTCTGGCTAATCTGTATGCTTCATCTTTTGTTTTAATACTATCCTTGATTTCCCTTGTTAGCCACGGATGCACTACCTTTCCTGGTTTGTTCTTTTGCCAAACTGGGATGAACACTTGCTGTAATTCATCCATGCGACCTTTAAATGCCTTCCATTGCATGTCCACCGTCAACCCTTTCAGCATCAATTGCCAGTCTATCTTGGACAATTCACGCCTCATACCCTCAAAGTTACCTTTCTTTAAGTTCAGAACACTTGTTTCTGTATTGACTTTGTCACTCTCCATCCTAATGAAGAACTCCACCATATTATGGTCACTCTTGCCCAAGGGGCCTCGCACAACAAGACTGCTAACTAACCCTTCCTCATTACTCAATACCCAGTCTAGAATGGCCTGCTCTCTCGTTGGTTCCTCGACATGTTGGTTTAGAAAACCATCTCGCAAACATTCCAAGAAATCCTCTTCCTCAGCACCCCTGCCAGTTTGGTTCACCCAATCTATATGTAGATTGAAGTCACCTATTATAACTGCTGCACCTTTGGTGCATGCATTTCTAATTTCCTGCTTGATGCCATCCCCAACCTCACTACTGCTGTTAGGTGGCCTGTACACAACTCCCACTAGCGTTTTCTGCCCCTTAGTGTTTCGCAGCTCTACCCATATCGATTCCACATCCTCCGAGCTAATGTCCTTCCTTTCCATTGCGTTAATCTCCTCTCTAACCAGCAACGCTACCCCACCTCCTTTTCCTTTCTGTCTATCCCGGGGTTGGGGTAACAATAGACAATAGGTGCAGGAGGAGAATGGGGTTAGGATGGAGAGATACATCTGCCCTGATTGTATGGCGGAGTCAACTTGATGGGCCAAAGAGTGGGGGAGAGGGGGAACGATGAGAATGCAGGTGGGGCGGGTGGGTGGAGGAGAAGGTAGGGGTGGGAGGGGGATGAGGGGAGGAGAGAGTGGGGGAGGCGGGGGATGTAAGGGCGAACATTCAGCATGTAGCCATGTGGGTTTTATTGCAGGGGTGTAAAAGGGGTGTAAAAGCTCCAGCTCGGATTATTCCTGGGGCATCCTGTTGTCAGTATGGAAGCGCGGTTTATGGCTGATCGTATCCTCTGATATCAGCAACTGGCCTCAAAGCTTTGAAGTGTTAAGAAGAACATCTTGCCATATGGACTGCCCTTTGTTCCCAAGAAAGAAGAGGTCACGATGGACACAACAGACACGGAGGTCCCGAAAGACACATAAAGATTTATAGGACATTGTAAAACTTGCCATATAAGGTAGCAACGGAAATGTACTGGCACATGTATTAAGGGTATAAAATGTGTGTAATTGTTAGCATTCGGTGAGAGAGACTACACTGGCTTCCTGAGTGTTTCTAAACGCTTCGGTTTCTAGACTCTCTCTCTCACCTGGGTGAGTAGAATAAAGAGGTTAAACGAATTCGGTGTCTGCCTGTTTTTTCTAATAGGCCACGGACTACAACATTTGGCATAGTCGGCAGGATCTCTTTGGCACCGTCAACCACGAACGACTAAGCGGCATCGGTGGCTGAAACACGTCCGAAGGGGACAGAGTGCACTTCTCGACCGTTGTTCGAGACCCCGGACGTTGACGTCTTTCAGACACTGAAGTCCCTCGTTTGGGGTTGATTTCGTGTTCAACTGAGATTCACAGACGAACCGATAAGGAAAAGGGCACCAAAGACGTACAGGTATGTAGGTTAATTGGCTGGGTAAATGTAAAAAAATTGTCCCTAGTGGGTGTAGGATAGTGTTAATGTGCGGGGATCACTGGGCGGCACGGACTTGGTGGGCCGAAAAGGCCTGTTTCCGGCTGTATATATATGATATGATATGATATGATAAGGATAAGGTTCCGGATTTGGAAGGTAAGGGGCGGTCACTCTTGCTGTCATTGTCTTGGTCTGGATGAAATTGATCGTTTGGTAATATTTATTGGTAGTATTTATTGGTAACATAATTTCGGATAATTGGCAATCAGACATATTGGACAGTCTTTGGATAAGAGTGATGGCGGTGCCCTGGTACAACACATGTGTTATTTATTTATTTGCTTCGTTAATGAAAAGATTGGGAAACGAGGCCTGGCCAGTGGGAGGTACATGGAATGTAGAGACTATCAAAGAGGATTAAAGAATGGAGAGAGAGGGTGCAGAAGCGCCATCAGAAGTAGAGGGAAAATGCAAGTAGTAGAGGGATATCAGTGTGTGATAGGTTGGGAATACCGAAAACATGCGATATTTTGCAAGCGGAATATAAGGTGTATGATCTAAGACTTGACTGTGATACCCGAGCTCGAGGAGAATTTAAAACCGGTACCAAAGGGATATATCCTGCACAACAACAACAAAAGTCCGAATCCGAACCACTGGAGTCTATAGCGGCTTTATTAGGTAATCAGGAGTCCGAGGGTGACGAGGAACCCTGGACGTGTCCGATCCCCACAGCCCCACAGGCAGAGCCACCGGCTGCAGTGGTGCCAGTCCCGGTTCTACCCTCCCGGCAGGATATTCGGGACTACCCCACCGATTATGAGACAGCATCAGGGAACATGGATAGGTCCCAGACAACCGTTGGTGAAAGGGTTAAGTTGCGCCACGAGCAAGAATCTGCACAATCGGCGCTAGAGATTGAGGATACTGCCCACCCTCGCCTTTTTCAGTACACCTCATTCTGCCCAGCAGGCTGAATTATTTGCCCTCACGCAGGCCTGCCACTTTTGCATTGACCAACGTGCTAATATTTACACCGACTCACAATATGCTTTTGGGGTTGCACATGATTTTGGTAACCTGTGGCAGCACAGGGGCTTTTTGACTGCAGCAGGCACTCCTGTTTGTCTGCAAATGCCCTGTTTGTCCGAAATCTACTAGCGAGTTTAACACTCCCGAAAACATTGGCTGTCATTAAATGTAATTCGCATACATCTGCCAAGGATCCCATTTCTTTCAGGAATGCATTGGCTGACACATTGGCACGCACAGAGGCCCTGACCCCTACCATTTTAGTTTCTTCAGGTGAACAACAGCAGTTTTCTGCAACTACCGCTATGCCCAGTGTTTTGGAACTCTGCCAGCTTCAGGGGGACGCCCCCGAGGCTGAGAGACACCAGTGGAGCCAGGATGGGTGTTCCCCTCGCGAATCTGACTCGCTTTGGGTTACTGCCTCTGGCAAAGTTTGTGTCCCTAACGCGCTTTTACCTGTTTTGTTGCATTATGTGCACTCTCTTACCTATGCTGGTAAGAGGGGAATGTTGGATGTAATAAATGCTACATGGTATCACCCCAAAATACATTGGGGTTTACAAATTGATTTTATTCAATTACCACGTGTACTTAGTTATAAGTATTGCTTAGTTATTGTTGATGTGTTTAGCTGATGAATTGATTTTGCTATTGATGTTGCTATTTTGCTATTGTTACTCCTGCTATTAGGGGAAGTGCACTCAAGATCTATATGGGATTGTGGTTAATCTGTATTTACTCCATGACATTTATGTAAAGACGATCAGATGATATGCAGAGGAGGCAATGGCACAATACACTGGAAGGCAGAAAGAATAGGACCCTGCTCAGGATGGTTTAATAAGACCAGAGCTAAACAATTGAGAGACCAAGCCTATTGGGTTGTACCCTGTGGACATGCTTTGTGCCAGTTTAATTTCCAATGCCTGACAGATGAATTTAGTTTTCCATGTAAGAAGCAGCAGCCATATCAGGGTCGGTCTAGACGAACTTGAGGGTTACATCAGTCCCTACGAGAAGAGATGAGGGGAAGAATAGACTGGAGAAGGAACTTTTGCAGTAGAATGCAGGAGAGCTTTACATGTCCAGCCAACACAGCATGCGCAGTAGAGAAGTATGAAGTACAATGCCCTGAGGGGTACAGAGAGTATGCAGCAAAAGGACAACTAATGGTTATTACACATAACCAAGGGAAGGTCAATTTGTCCACTAAATGGAACGTAAGCATGACTTGTGAAAGAGGAGATGGAACCGCATGGTTGAGTAATCAAACTGCGTTAAGGGAATGGAGCAGAAAGGGCTGGAACGGCTGGGGGGCAAGTAGCTGCACTTACATTCTGAAGAAAGATGATTGGCTGGCGTGTACCAATGCTACCCAGATAGAAGGAAGGCACCCCCTAGTAATAATCTGGTCAGTACGAGAGACTACCCAGGAAGAATCCAATGTAGGACATTTAAGGCGAATGTATACAACTTGTACCCCAATGGTTAGATCCCCGAATGTGTTAAATTTGACCGTCAGGATAGAATATGAATCCAGGAAGCAGAGTGAATGTAACGTTGCTGAAATTACAATGGAGGTGTTGGAACTGGAATAGGAACGTTAAATTCCTTCAATATAGAGACCCTACAAAATAAGATACAGACAGTAGGAGGATTGATGGGAGAAGGAATAAAACTACGAAATGCTTGGGATAAAGGATTACAAGAAACGCAATTTTCAGGATGGTTATCTGATGTAATGACTTGGAGACAGAATGAAGATTCTGCCATTTGGCCCTTCGAGCCAGCAACACCATTCAATGTAAGAAAATAACTGCAGATGCTGGTACAAATCGAAGGTATTTATTCACAAAAAGAACTGGAAAGGGTAATGCAGAATCAAACGGAGTTAAATTCGAATTACACTCACTGTATGATGAAAGAAATAGAGCTGAGGTTTGGACTACTGTGTACATTGAGCTCGGACAATGGACCCCATTTTACAGCCAAAGTTAATGAGGAAATGTGCAAACAGTTAAATATCCGCCAGCAGTTCCACTGCGTACAACATCCACAAGCTGCAGGTATGGTGGAATGAGCAAATGGCACACTATGAAATAAATTGGCCTTGTACTTTGGAAAAATTGGAGATTACACGGGAATTTTGTTTTTGTCTTTCAGCCCAGGTATTTTTAAATTCATGTTACAAGTTGACAAAACGTTTAATCAGGCGTGGCAACGTCATGGTGAACTATTTTATGGATAACACCTTTCCTTACTCCTATTCCGTGCACGCTTTACTATTGTCTTATTTACTGCCTAGTATTGAGAGCGATAACCATTTGCTCGGAGGGTGAGCTGGTGCTTTGGAACACCAGGTCTGCCGGGTTCTTTTTGAATCACTCACAGAGCCCTGGCTCCAATAATTGGTGTACGGATTATGACAACCAATCAGATGATTGTGGATGTCAATGTTTTAATGGGTGGTCCTTGAGACCCTATCTTAATCAAACACAGGAGAATTGGCCCCGGATACAAGTTAATTCTCCTCATGACTCTCCAGAAACACCAATAAATACAACCTGTTTCTGTAGAATGGGATCTAGACCAAATGAAGTTAGCCTGTCTGTGGGATTCAGCACATGCACCCATATCAGTACTACAGTTCCCCCAAGACCTCTTAATGGGACTTACTTAATATGTGGGAGCTGGGCATATGTCTGGTTACCAGGACTTTCGCCACGGTACGATCTGGGATCTTATGAGACCTGGACAGGGTGCTGTTATCTAGCTTTTGTAATCCCACATTTACGAATCATAAATCATCCTCTACAGCATCCAAAGTGGAGCTCTAAACGAGCTGTATCGGAGTTTGAGAGGTATTGGTGGATAATATTCCCGAGATGGGGAACCGCTCGGGCGGGAACTGAAATTAGAAACTTAGCTAGTGCCCTGCAATAATTAGCAAATTGTACTGCTGATGGACTGTACGAGACTCAGGAACAAATAGGCCAGTTAACAACTGAAATGATGGCCCTGCGTCTTGTCGCTCTCCAGAATCGTATGGCCCTAGATTTCCTGCTAGCCGAGAAAGGGGGTACCTGTGCTATGATAGGGCAAGAATGTTGTACATTTGTACCAGATGTATCCTCTAATATCACCAATATCGCGGGGCATGTGAAGGAGGTTATAGAAAGAGCGTTTAGAGTTTGAGCCCTCTGAGGGGGCGCTGTGAACTGTATGTGCTGTTATGTTTGTGTGCCATTGTATGTTTGTTCTTCGTACCTGAACTGATGTACAGCGCTTTGGTCAATGTGGGTTGTTCTTAAATGTGCTATACAAATAAAATTGACTTGGCTTGACTAGGAAAATAGGGCCAGATTTAGACAATAGACAATAGGTGCAGGAGTAGGCCATTCGGCCCTGCGAGCCAGCACCGCCATTCAATGTGATCATGGCTGATCATTCTCAATCAGTACCCCGTTCCTGCTTTCTCCCCATACCCCCTGACTCCGCTATCCTTAAGAGCTCTATCTAGCTCTCTCTTGAATGTATTCAGAGAATTGGCCTCCACTGCCCTCTGAGGCAGAGAATTCCACAGATTCACAACTCTCTGACTGAAAAAGTTTTTCCTCGTCTCTGTTCTAAATGGCCTATCCCTTATTCTTAAACTGTGGCCCCTGGTTCTGGACTCCCCCAACATTGGGAACATGTTTCCTGCCTCTAATGTGTCCAACCCCTTAATAATCTTATAGGTTTCGATAAGATCCCCTCTCATCCTTCTAAATTCCAGTGTATACAAGCCTAGTCGCTCCAGTCTTTCAACATATGATTTAGCCCAAGATCGAATTAATGCTTCAGGATGGGATTGGTTTGGTTTAGGATATTTGTGGGGACCGATTCTCCATTATGGCAGTATCATTGTGTTAATTGTTGTGATTCTGTTAATCTGTTATTGCTTCGGTCCATGTATATGACAAATATTTGTCAATCGACCACTTTAAAAGACTGTGATTATAGTATAATCAAAGAGGGAAATGTAAGGGCGAACATTCGGCATGTAGCCATGTGGGTTTTATTGCAGGGGTGTAAAAGGGGTGAGAAAGCTCCAGCTCGGATTATTCTTGGGGCATCCTGTTGTCAGTATGGAAGCGTGGTTTATGGCTGATCGTATCCTCTGATATCAGCAACTGGCCTCAAAGCTTTGAAGTGTTAAGAAGAACATCTTGCCATATGGACTGCCCTTTGTTCCCAAGAAAGAAGAGGTCACGATGGACACGACAGACACGGAGGTCCCGAAAGACACATAAAGATTTATAGGGCGTTGTAAACTTGCCATATAAGGCAGTGATGGAAAAATACTGGCACATGTATTACGGGTATAAAAGGTGTGTAAATGCTAGCTTTCGGAGAGAGAGACTACACTGGCTAACTGAGCGTTTCTAAACGCTTCGGTTTCTAGACTCACCTGGGTGAGTAGAATAAAGAGGTTAAACGAATTTGGTTGTCTGACTACTCTGTTCGTAGGGCACGAACTACAACACAAGGTGAAGGGGAAAAGTTTTAATAGGAATCCGAGGAGTAACTTTTCCACACAGAGGGTGGTGGGTGTATGGAACAAGCTGCCAGAGGAGGTAGTTGAGGCTAGGACTATCCCATCGTTTAAAAAACAGTTGGACAGGTACATGGATAGGACAGGTTTGGAGGGATATGGACCAAGCGCAGGCAAGTGGGACTTTGGGACATGTTGGCCGGTGTGGGCGAGTTGGGCTGAAGGGCCTGTATCTACATTGTTTCACTCTATGACTCGATGAACTGAACTAAATTGAACTAGATTAAAATGAACTGAACAAACCTAAAGTAAACTAAACAAATAGCGTTTGACTGAAGCACACGAACACGTAAGTAACATTACAATTTATAAACATTAAGCCTGCACACGTACCGTACAATGCCTGTTTGTAGCTCCAGAGATCCTGCCACTCTGACAGGAACTGACCACTGCAAACAAAATCAGATTGAAAGTGAAATCATCGGAAGTTCGTGAATCCCCTGTCTGTAAATCCTGACCTCAGAACCACAAGTAGAGGTTGCCAACTTTCTCACTCCCAAATAAGTGACAAAGGGTGATGTCACCGCCCCGCGCCCCACGTGACCTCACCCAGCCAGCGGCCACATGCTCCCGCTCCACTAATGGCGGCCACCCAGGCCGGGAGGCGGGTTGCTATGCAACCTCCGTTAGCCGGCACCCGGGCCTCCGGGCCTATAGTGTCCGGGCCTACAGCGGCCCCTGGGCCTATAGCGTCTGGGCCTACAATGTCGGGGCCTATAGCGTTTGGGCCTACAGTGTCCGGGACTACAGTGTCCGGAACTACACTGTCCGGGCCTACAGCGACCTCGTCCTAATACAGGACAAAGGCGGTCCAGTGTGGGACAAACCAATATAGCCCAAAAACCGGGATGTCCCAGCTAATACGGGACAGTTGGCATCCCTATCCACAAGTGAACTTTACAAAGCTTCTCCCCCTTCCATCGACTCTATCTACACCTCACGCTGCCTCGGCAAGGCCAGCAGCATAATCAAGGACCAGTCTCACCCCAGCCACTTCCTCTTCTCCCCTCTCCCATCGGGTAACAGGTACAGAAACGTGAAAACGCACACCTCCAGATTCAGGGACAGTTTCTTCCCGGCTGTTATCAGGCAACTGAACCATCCTACCACAACCAGAGAGCAGTGCTGAACTACTGTCTACTTCATTGGTGACCCTCGGACTATCCTTGATCGGACTTTGCTGGCTTTACCTTGCACTAAACGTTATTCCCTAATCATGTGTGTTTGTTTGAACCTCAGGATGTTGTAAACCACAAATAGCAGGAACTCAACAAAGCGAGTTTGTAGTTTACACCTGATTCAGTTGCTGTGAGTCACTTGCTGTGGACAGGGAGATCATGGTTTAAAAGAACGATCATTTAGTTTAGATAGACAAACAGAGTGCTGGAGTAACTCAGCAGGTCAGGCAGCATCTGTGGAGAACATGGATAGGTGACGTTTCACAGAGTGCTGGAGTAACTCAGCAGGTCAGGCAGCATCTCTGGAGAGAAGGAATGGGTGACGTCTCGGGTCGAGACCCTTCTTCAGACGAAGTCAGGGGAGAGGGAGTCTAGAGATATGGAAGGGTAAGGTGTGAAAATGACAGATTAAAGCAGACGACGATAAGAAAATGTAGAAAGGTTCATCGTTGGCTGAAGGGAGGGTCACAACGAGGCTTACAATCAGTAAAATTAATCAGGAGTGAAACTGGTTGGAGAACTATGGAGGGGGAGGGGACGGAGAGAGAGGGGAAAGCAAGGGTTACTGGACGTTAGAGAAGTAAATGCTCATTCCGTGAAATGAGCCAAGCGCCCACAAGCAAAACATGAGGTCCCACATTTGTGCTGGTCAAAATCACTCTGACAATGGAGGAGGCCCAAGACAGAAAGGTCAGTGTGGGAATGGGAAGAGGGAGGGGAGTAGTTATTGAGCCACCGGGAGATCAGGTAGTAAATGGGGGGAATTAGGGGAGGGCACCAGTAAATAATGGGGGGGGGGGGGAATTAAGAGAGGGCACCAGTAAATGGGGGGGATTAGGGGAGGGCACCAGTAAATAATGGGGTGGTTAGGAGAGGGCACCAGTAAATGAGGGGGGGGGGAGGATTAGGGGAGTTTACCAGTAAATGGGGGGCATTAGGGCAGGATACCAGTAAATGGGGGGGGGGGGGGAATTAAGGGACGGCACCAGTAAATGGGGGGATTAGGGGAGGGCACCAGTAAATAATGGGGTGGAGTTAGGAGAGGGCACCAGTAAATGAGGGGGGGGAGGATTAGGGGGGGTACCAGTAAATGGGGGGAATTAGGGCAGGGCACCAGTAAATGGGGGGGGGGGGAATTAAGGGAGGGCACCAGTAAATGGGGTCCACATAGTCGATCTACCAGTGTCACTGTCGGGCTGCTGAGTCTCACTGTTTGTATCCCCTACTCCACAGCCGACAATGAACCATTGTGGGCTCCACCTTTTCTTGATCATCTTCACGAGTTTTGATTTGTCATTTTGTGTACCTTTCATTCATTTGTTCTTTGTACCTCGCTCCCCCCCCCCCCCCCCCGGGTGAGGAGTGGGGGTTTGAGGGGTGCAATGGGGATGAAGTTGGTGTTGCAGCGAGTATGCAAGTGTTGGCCTGGGGATTGTGATGGACAGGCGCTGCAGCGCTGGCCCGGGGATTGTGATTGACAGGCGCTGCAGCGCTGGCCCGGGGATTGTGATGGACAGGCGCTGCAGCGCTGGCCCGGGGATTGTGATGGACAGGCGCTGCAGCCCGGGGATTGTGATGGACAGGCGCTGCAGCGCTGGCCTGGGGATTGTGATTGACAGGCGCTGCAGCGCTGGCCCGGGGATTATGATTGACAAGCGCTGCAGCGCTGGCCCGGGGATTGTGATTGACAGGCGCTGCAGCGCTGGCCCGGGGATTGCGATTGACAGGCGCTGCAGCGCTGGCCCGGGGATTGTGATTGACAGGCGCTGCGTCGATGGCCGGGGCGGGTTTGCACAGGGAGGGAACCGCGGCGCCGCTGCAAGAGGGTTGCAGGGGTTTAGAAGAGGCTGCAGCGAGTTGCAAAATGCTGCCGGGGTTGCAAGGAGCTGCAACGGTTGCAGGAAGTTACAAGAGGCTGCAGGGGTCGCAAAATGCTGCCGGGGTTGCAAGAGGCTGCAAGAAGTTACAAGCAACTGAAAGCAGCTACAGGAAGCTGCAGGAGTTTGCAGGAAGTGACAAGCAACTGCAGGAGGCTGCAGGGAGTTGTAGGAAGCTGCAAGCGGCTGCAGGAAGCCGAGAGGCAGCTGGGAGCTGCAGGCGGCGGTCGGAAGCTGCAACCAGCTGCAGGCGGCCATGGCTGCAGCGGCGGCGGGCGGCATGCTGTCGGTGCATGGCTTCAGCGAGCAGCTGTGCGGCGTGTCAGTGCATTTCCACCTCCTTACCATGTCGGGCAGCTTCTTGCTGTGGGTGGGCGCCGCCCCCACCCCCTCGCTCTCCAACCTGGCCGTCGCCATGTGCAGCAGACTGGTGAGTGAATGCACGGCCGCCCTGCAACCGCCGCCATGCACGGTGCACCCAATGCTGCACACCGCCCTAATGCAGGATAGTGCCCCAATGCTGCATAACGCCCCCAATGCAGCACAGTGCCCCAATGCCGCATAACGCCCGCAATGCTGCACAGTGCCCTAATGCAGCACGATGCGCCAATGCTGCATAATGACCCCAATGCAGCACAATGTAATAATGCTGCACAATCTCCGCTGCATAATGCAGCATAATGGCCCCAATGCTGCACGATGCGCCAATGCTGCAATGGGAGTAGCTACAGACGTCAACGTTACACTGGAGGTTGCTGCAGGCTTCTTGCATGCGTTAATGTTGCCATGGGACAATCTGCAGGCGGCTCGCAAACTGTTCTGCCTGTCTCCCATTACATTCTATATTAGTTTGCATGGTTGTAACCTTCTCCCACCCAACAATGATCTATTCTACATCTTCCTTGATCAGCGTCTCCTTTGTCCCCTTTTCACATCTTGACCGTTCACATATCTGTGAAACGTCACCTGTCCATGTTCTCCAGAGATGCTGCCTGACCCGCTGAGTTACTCCAGCACTTTGTGACTGTCTTGAAGTTGCAACGCTGCAGGCAGCCTGCATGCACGAATGTAGCAAGATGATATCAGATTGGGAAAAGGGGACGTACAACGAGACCTGGGTATCCTTGTACATGCAGAAAGTAAGCACGCAGGTACAGTAGGCAGTGAAGAAAGCCAATGAAATGTTGGCCTTCATAACAAGAGGAGTTGAGTATAGGAGCAAAGAGGTCCTTCTGCAGTTGTACAGGGCCCTAGTGAGACCGCACCTGGAGTATTGTGTGCAGTTTTGGTCTCCAAATTTGAGGAAGGACATTCTTGCTATTGAGGGCGTGCAGCGTAGGTTTACTAGGTTAATTCCCGGAATGGCGGAACTGTCATTTAATGAAAGAATGGGTCGACTGGGCTTGTATTCGCTGGAATTTAGAAGGATAAGAGGGAATCTTATAGAAACATATAAAATTCTTAAGGGGTTGGACAGGCTAGATGCAGGGAAAATATTCCCGATGTTGGGGGAGTCCAGAACCAGGGGTCACAGTTTAAGAATAAGGGGTAGGCCATTTAGGACTGAGATGAGGAAAAACTTCTGCACCCACAGAGTTGTAAATCTGTGGAATTCGCTGCCTCAGAAGGCAGTGGCGGCCAATTCACTGGATGCTTTCAAAAGAGAGTTTGATAGAGCTCTGAGGGATAGCGGAGTCAGGGGGTATGGGGAGAAGGCAGGAACGGGGTACTAGATTGAGAATGATCAGCCATGATCACATTGAATGGCGGTGCTGGCTCGAAGGGCCGAATGGCCTCCTCCTGCACCCATTGTCTATTGATATGGGCAAAACGCAGGCAGGTTGCCGTAATGTAACTGGGGCATGCTGGTCGGCGTGGGAAAGTTGGGCCGAAGGGCCTGTTTCCACTATAATTCTCCATGATTCTACCATTCATGCTACAGATATTTCCAAATTCAGTTTTTTTCCTGGTAAATTCCTAACATAAGATTTTTTTGTTTCTTTGTTTCTGGGGCAGGTTGACAGACTCCTGATGGGGAGAAGGCGGGAGAATGGGGTTAGGAGGGAGAGATAGATCAGCCATGATTGAATGGTGGAGTAGGCCTTGATGGGCCGAATGTCCTAAATTCTAATCCTACCTCTTCTGAACTAAGGTATCACAAAATGCCGGAGTAACTCAGCGGGTCAGGCAGCATCTCGGGAGAGAAGGAATGGGTGACGTTTCGGGTCGAGACCCTTCTTCAGACTGATGTCAGGGGGGCGGGACAAAGACAGGTGTTGCATCTCGTGCGGTTGCAGGGGAAAGTGCGGTTGCAGGGGTTGGGGTGGTTTGGGTAGGAAGGGACGAGTGGACCAGGGAGTTACGGAGGGAACGGTCTCTGCGGAATGCAGAGAGGGGAGGGGATGGGAAGATATGGCCAGTGGTGGAGTCCCGTTGTAGGTGACGGAAATGTTGGTGGATGATATGTTGGATCCGCTGGCTGGTGGGGTGGACCCCAACCCCGGGCACTTTCCCCTGCAACCGCACGAGATGCAACACCTGTCCCTTTACCTCCCCCCTCAACTCCATCCAAGGACCCAAACAGTCTTTCCAGGTGAGACAAAGGTTCACCTGCACCGACCCCAACCTCATATCATATCATATATATACAGCGCGGAAACAGGCCCTTCGGCCCACCAAGTCCGCGCCACCCAGCGATCCCCGCACATTAACACTATCCTACACCCACACTAGGGACAATTTCTACATTTACCCAGTCAATTAACCTACATACCTGTACGTCTTTGGAGTGTGGGAGGAAACCGCAGATCTCGGAGAAAACCCACGCAGGTCACGGGGAGAACGTACAAACTCCTTACAGTGCAGCACCCGTAGTCAGGATCGAACCGGAGTCTCCGGCGCTGCATTCGCTGTAAAGCAGCAACTCTACCGCTGCGCTACCGTGCCGCCCATCTATTGCATCCGCTGCTCTAGATGTCAACTTATTTACATCGGCGAAACCAAGCGCAGGCTCGGCGATCGCTTCGCTGAACACCTGCGCTCGGTCCGCATTAACCAAACTGATCTCCCGGTGGCCGAGCACTTCAACTCCCCCTCCCATTCCCAGTCTGACTTTTCTGTCATGGGCCTCCTCCAGTGCCATAGTGAGGCCCGCCGGAAATTGGAGGAGCAGCACCTCATATTTCGCCTGGGCAGTTTGCGGCCCAGTGGTATGAACATTGACTTCTCCAACTTCAGATAGTTCCTCTTTCCCTCTCTTCCCCTCCTCCTTCCCAGTTCTCCCTCTATCTTCCTGTCTCCACCTATATCCTTCCTTTGTCCCGCCCCCCTGACATCAGTCTGAAGAAGGGTCTCGACCCAAAACGTCACCCATTCCTTCTCTCCCGAGATGCTGCCTGACCTGCTGAGTTACTCCAGCATTTTGTGAATAAATCTAGCAGAGAGGGAATGGGTGACGTTTCGGGTCGAGACCCTTCTTCAGACCTCTGAACTAATGATGGGAAGGTGTGCTTCTGACTTGCAGGACCCCACTCCAGTGTCTTCATTAATCCTTGGAGATGCCTCTAATACAACACCCACATCGATCGCTCAACGACTCGGTAAGAGAACGCGGTCGTTTAGTCACAGAGTGATGCAGCGTGGGAGTGCAGCGTAGGTTCACCAGGTTAATCCCTGGGATGGCCGGACTGACTTATGATGAAAGAATGGGCCGACTGGGCTTGTGTTCACTGGAATTTAGAAGGATGAGAGGGGATCTTATAGAAACATATAAAAATTCTTAAGGGATTGGACAGGCCAGATGCAGGAACAACATTCTCCATGTTGGGGGGAGTCCAGAACCAGGGCCAGGGTCACAGTTTAGGAATAAGGGGTAGGCCATTTAGGACTGAGATGACCGGCACGGTGGCACAGCGGTAGAGTTGCTGCCTTACAGCGCTTGCGGCGCCGGAGACCCCGGTTCGATCCCGACTACGGGCGCTGTCTGCACGGAGTTTGCACGTTTTCCCCGTGACCATGTGCGTTTTGTCCGAGATCTTCGGTTTCCACCCACACTTCAAAGACTTGCAGGTTTGTAGGTTAATTGGCTCGGTGTAAAGTGTAAATTGTCCCTAGTGTGTGCACGATTTTGTTAGTGTGCGGGGATCGCTGGTCGGCGTGGACTCGGTGGGCCGAAGGGCCTGTTTCCTCGCTGCATCCCTAAACTAAACAAAGAGGGGAAACGTTTTCCACCCAGAGAGTTGTGAATCTGTGGAATTCTCTGCCATAGAGGGCAGTGGAGGCCAATTCACTGAATGTTTTCAAGAGAGAGTTAGATTTAGCTCTTAAGGCTAACGGAATCAAGGGATATGGGGAGAAAGCAGTGGTACTGATTGTGAATAATCAGCCATGATCACATTGAATGGCGGTGCTGACTCAAAGGGCCGAATGGCCTACTCCACCTATTTTTTAAAATGTTTATGTAAACAGGCCCTTCGGCCCAACTTGTCCACACCGGCCAACATGTCCCAGCTATACCAGTCGCACCTGCCCGCGTTTGGTCCATATCCCTCCGAACCTGTCCTATCCATGTACCTGTCTAAATAGAAACATAGAAAATAGGTGCAGGAGTAGGCCATTCGGCCCTTCGAGCCTGGACCGCCATTCAATATGATCATGGCTGATCATCCAACCCAGTATCCCGTACCTGCCTTCTCTCCATACCCCCTGATCCCTTTAGCCACAAGGGCCACATCTAACTCCCTCTTAAATATAGCCAATGAACTGGCCTCAACTACCTTCTGTGGCAGAGAATTCCATAGATTCACCACTCTCTGTGTGAAAAAAAACGTTCTCATCTCGGTCCTAAAAGACTTCCCCTTATGCTTAAACTGTGACCCCTTGTTCTGGACTTCCCCAACATCGGGAACAATCTTCCTGCATCTAGCCTGTCCAACCCCTTAAGAATTTTGTAAGTTTCTAAAAGATCCCCCCTCAATCTTCTAAATTCCAGCGAGTACAAGCCGAGTCTATCCAGTCTTTCTTCATATGAAAGTCCTGCCATCCCAGGAATCAATCTGGATTAAATGTTTCTTAAACGTTGGGATAGTCCCTGCCTCAACTACCTCCCTGTTCCACACACCCACCACCCTTTGTGGAAAAAGTTACCCCTTAGATTCCTATGAAATCTTTTCCCCCCTCACCTTAAACCTATGTCCTCCGATCCTCGATTCCCCTACTCTGGGCAAGAGAAGATGAATCATTTAAAGTAATAGACAATAGGTGCAGGAGTAGGCCATTCGGCCCTTCGAGCCCACACCACCATCTTGTGGAGACACAAGGAACTGCAGATGCTGGAATTCTGGGCAAGACACAGAGTGCTGGAGGAACTCAGCGGGGTCAGGCAGCATCGGTGGAGGGAATGGGCAGTCAACGTTTTGGGTCGGGACCCTCCTCCAGACTGATCGTTGGAAGGGAAGGAGAAAGCTGGAAAAGAGAGGTGGGGTCGGGACAAAGCCTTGCAAGTGGACGGTGGAGTGGGAAGGAAGTGCAGATTGACGAGGATGTTGCCAGGACTAGAGGGTGTGAGCTACAGGGAGAGGTTGAGCAGGCTGGGTCTCTATTCCATGGAGCGCAGGAGGATGAGGGGAGATCCAATAGAGGTGTACAAAATCATGAGAGGAATAGATCGGGTAGATGCACAGAGTTTCTTGCCCAGAGTTGATGGAATCGAGGACCAGAGACACAGGTTCAAGGTGAAGGGGAAAAGATTTAATAGGAATCCGAGGGGTAACATTTCCACACAGAGGGTGGTGGGTGTATGGAACAAGCTGCCAGAGGAGGTAGTTGAGGCTGGGACTATCCCATCGTTTAAGAAACAGTTAGACAGGTACATGGATAGGACAGGTTTGGAGGGATATGGACCACACAGAGAGTGGTGAGTCTGTGGAATTCTCTGCCACAGAAGGTAGTTGAGGCCAGTTCATTGGCTATATTTAAGAGGGAGTTAGATGTGGCCCTTGTGGCTAAAGGGATCAGGGGTTATGGAGAGAAGGCAGGTACAGGTTACTGAGCTGGATGATCAGCCATGATCATATTGAATGGCGGTGCAGGCTCGAAGGGCCGAATGGCCTACTCCTGCACCTATTTGCTATGTTTCTAAGCGCGGGCAGGTGGGACTAGTGTAGCTGGGACATTGTTGGGCCTGTTTCCACACTGTATCACTCTATGACACTACCTGTCTATTGCTGTCTTATGAGCATTTGTTTTAAAAATAGATAAACATTTTACTCTGTGTCACAGCAAAGAAGACGGGGAAGCAAGTATTCATCAGTTACAACCTGCCCAGCTCCAACACCTCACTCTCCCTTGAAGTGGAAAACAGAATCAAGCAGGAAATGGAAAAAAATCCAGACAGATTCTAAGTGTTTTTATTATATATTTTTTAAAGCTATGTTGATTAATAAAAATATTTGTAAAATGTCTGCCTCCTTTTGCTGAATTGCTCGTGAGGCCATAAGTTCTAGGAGCAGAATTAGGCCATTCGGCCCATCGAGTCTACTCCGCCATTCAATCATGGCTGATCTATCTCTCCCTCCCAACCCCATTCTCCTGCCTTCTCCCCATAACCCCTGACACCCGTACTAATCAAGGATCTATCTACCTATCTCTGCCTTAAAAATATCCACTAACTTGGCCTCCACAGCCGTCTGTAGCAACGAATCCCACAGATTCACCACCCTCTGACTGAAGAAATTTCCCCTCATTTCCTTCCTAAAAGAACGTCCTTTAATTCTGAGGCTGTGACCTCTAGTCCTGGGTGCCAGGAGATATGGGGAGAAGGCAGGAGAATGGGGTTGGGAGGGCGAGATAGATCAGCCATGATTGAATGGCAGTGTAGACTTGATGGGCCGAAAGGCTTAATTCTGCTCCTATCACTAATGAACTAATGTACCAAATCGAAGGTGTCACAAAATGCTGGAGTAACTCAGCAGGTCAGGCAGCATGCAGGAGAGAGGGAGTGGGTGACGTTTCGGGTCGAGACCCTTCTTCAGACCGAGTAGGGTTGTATGTACCGAGTATGGTTGGCAACTGTCCCGTATTAGCCGGGACATCCCATGTTTTGGGCAAAATTTGTTTGTCCCGTACGGGACCGCCCTTGTCCCATATTAGGCCCGGGGGGCCGCTGTAAGCCCGAACGCTGTAGGCCCGAGGGCCTCTGTAGGGCCGGGGGCCACTAGGCCCAGACATCGTAGGCCCGGGAGCCTCTATAGGCCCGGGCGGTGTAGGCTAAAGAGTGTGTTCGCCTAACGGAGGTCACGTGGGGTGGTGACATCACCTTTTGTCCCTTATTTGGGAGTGAGATAGTTGGCAACCCCCAGTACCGAGGTACAGTGGAATGTTTTGCAGACAACCCGGTAAAATCATACAGCGTGTTGCCACGTTTCTGGCTCCGACAAAATTACAAACGTCCACGTGCAGCGGTAGAGTCGCTGCCTCACAGCGCCAGAGACCCGGGTTCCATCCCGACTACGGGCGCTGTCTGTACGGAGTTTGTACGTTCTCCCCGTGACCTGCGTGGGTTTTCTCCGAGATCTTCGGTTTCCTCTCACACTCCAAAGACGTGCAAGTTTGCCATTGAGGGCGTGCAGCGTGGGTTCACGAGGTTAATTCCCGGGTTGGCGGGACTGTCATATGTTGCAAGAATGGAGTGATTGGGCTTGTATACACTGGAATTTAGAAGGACGAGAGGAGATCCTATTGAAACATATAAGATTATTAAGGGATTGGACACATTAGAGGCAGGAAACATGTTCCCAATGTTGGGGTAGTCCAGAACCAGGGGCCACAGTTTAAGAATAAGTGGTTGGCCCTTCGGCCCACCGAGTCCGCGCCGACCAGCGATCCCCGCACATTAACACTATCCTACACCCACTAGGGACAATTTTTACATTTACCAAGCCAATTAACCTACAAACCTGCACATCTTTGGAGTGTGGGAGGAAACCGAAGATCTCGGAGAAAACCCACGCAGGTCACGGGGAGAACGTACAAACTGTACAGACGGCGCCCGTAGTCGGGATGGAACCTGGGTCTCTGGCGCTGTGAGGCAGCAACTCTACCGCTGCGCCACCGTGCCGGCCTTACTGGAAGTATGGAAATTTATGAGAGGAGTAGATAGGGTAGACACTGATTGAACCCTCAAGACCTCAACGACAGACCAGGTGGACAAAGTTGTCTTGAACTCAACGGCTGTGAAGGCGGATGATGAAGGCTGCAACAGATTCATCAGCTCCAATCATCTTGGTTCCCTTGCCATTGGAATGAGTTGATTGATTTGTGAAGGACCGTGTGCTTCTTGGAGAGGTACGTCAAGTACACGTCAACAAACACGTTCTTCAGAACGTAGACCATCATCCTCGACCTCGAGGGACAGCCACGACGAATCGTGTGTTGTCTTTCCGCTGACTGGTTAGCACGCAACAAAAAGCTTCTCACTCTGCCTCAGAAGGCAGTGGAGGCCAATTCTCTGGATGCTTTCTAGAGAGAGCTAGACAATAGACAGTAAGTGCAGGAGAGGCCATTCGGTCCTTCGAGCCAGCACCGCCATTCAATGTGATCATGGCTGATCATTTTCAATCAGTACCCCTTCTCCCCGTACCCCTTCAATCCTGCCTTCTCCCCATACCCCCTGACTCCGCTATCCTTAAGAGCTCTATCTAGCTCTCTCTTGAATGCATTCAGAGACTTGGCTTCCACTGCCTTCTGAGGCAGAGAATTCCACAGATTCACAACTCTCTGACTGAAAAAGTTTTTCCTCATCTCCGTTCTAAATGGCCTACCCCTTATTCTTAAACTGTAACTAGATAGAGCTCTTAAGGATAGCGGAGTCAGGGGGTATGGGGAGAAGGCAGGAACGGGGTACTGATTGTGGACGATCAGCCATGATCACATTGAATGGCGGTGCTGGCTCGAAGGGCCGAATGGCCTCCTCCTACACCTATTGTCTATTGTCTACATCGGTACACGTGACGATAAACTGAACTGAAACTGAACCACAGAGGCCGATGATAATGAAGGGTTTTACTGTAATCCCCAAAGCTCACCATTGACTCACCACAAGAAGGCTGCTTCTCTCCGTCACCACCTGAGGGCCGCCCGCACTTGCCACAACTTCAACACCAACCCGTAAATTACTGGGTTAAAACTGCACAGTAACAGCGTTGTGTGTGTTTAACACTTTCAACGTCTTTCACGGGCGGTCACGGTGGCCCAGCAGTAGAGTTGCTGCCTTACAGCGAATGCAGCGCCGGAGACCCGGGTTCCATCCCGACTACGGGTGCCGTCTGTACGGAGTTTGCACGTTCTCCCCGTGACCTGCGTGGGTTTTCTCCGAGATCTTCGGTTACCTCCCACACTCCAAAGACGTGCAGGTTTGTAGGTTAATTCGCTCGGTAAATGTAAAAAGTGTCCCTAGTGGGTGTGGGATAGTGTTAGTGTGCGGGGATCGCTGGTCGGTGCGGACCCAGTGGGCCGAAGGGCCTGTTTCTGCGCTGTATCTCTAATCTAAACTAAATTAAATTAAACATCTAATCTAGAAGTAGATAGAATGCTGATCCCTGAGTCCCTCAGAGTCATAGACTGTGGAAACCGGCCCTTCGGCCCAACTTGCCCACACCGACCAACATGCCCCATCTACACTAATCCCACCTGCCCGCGTTTGGCCCATATCCCTCCAAACCTGTCCTATCCATGTCCCTGTCTAAATGTTTCTTAAACATCGCGATAATCCCAGCCTCAACTACCTCCTCTGGCAGCTTGTTCCATACACCCACCACCCTTTATGTGAAAAAGTTACCCCTCAGGTTCCTATTAAATCTTTCTCCCCCTCACATTAAAACTCTGTCCTCTGGTCCTCGATTCCTCTAATCTGGGTAAGAGACCCTGTGCATCTACACGATCTATTCCGCTCATGATTTTGTACACCGCTATAAGATCACCCCTCATCCTCCTGCGCTCCATGGAATAGAGACCCAGCCTACTCAAGCTCAACCAATAGCTCACACCCTCTAGTCCTTGCAACATCCTCGTATATTTTCTCCATCACTCTTTTAAACTTGAGAATATCTTTGCTATAACAGGGTGACCAAAACTCAACACAAGGTAGACACAAAATGCTGGAGTAACTCAGCGGGTCAGGCAGCATCTCAGGAGAGAAGGAATGGGTGACGTTTCAGGTCGAGACCCTACTTCAGACTGAAGAAGAAATGTCACCCTTTCCTTCTCTCCTGAGATGCTGCCTGACCCGCTGAGTTACACCAGCATTTTGTGATATCTGCGCTGTCGCACCAACACCATTGTCAAGTTTGCAGACGACACAACGGTGATCGGGCTGATCACCAACGGTGATGAAACAAAATACAGAGCGGAGGTGCAGAACCTGGCGGACTGGTGCTCTGATAACAACCTGTCCCTAAATACCACCAAGACCAAGGAGCTGATCATCAACTTCCGTAGGTCACACAACGGGGAATACGCCCCGATCTTTTTCAATGGGGACAGTGTGGAGAGAGTGTCCAGCTTCAAGTTTCTGGGCACTCACATTTCGGAGGATCTCACATGGTCCAATAACACTACTGCGCTGGTCAAGAAGGCACAGCAACGACTGTTCCACCTAAGAACGCTGAAGAAGTCTGGTCTACCCCAACAGCTGCTGACGACCTTCTACCGCTGCACCATAGAGAGCATCCTAACGCATGGCATCCCTGTGTGGTATCTCAGCTGCACAGAAGCAGAGAGGAAAGCTCTACAGCGGGTAGTCCATAGAGCTCAGAGGGCCATCGGAACACAGCTACCAGCCTTGGAGGGCATCTACAACACACGATGCCTCAGAAAAGCCACCAGCATCCACAAAGACTCTTCACACCCCTGCAACAGTCTGTTCAAACTCCTTCCATCGGGCAGACGATACAAGGCCTTCTACGCCAGCACCTCCAGACTCAGGAACAGCTTCATCCCCAGGGCCATAGCTGCTATGAACCGGTCCTGCTGAGCCGGATGGTCACATCGCACAGTGAACCGACACAGACCTACTTACACTTTATTCTGTCTTAAAACTGTTATAATTTGTTTCATTGGGTTGTTTAAATTAATACTGACTAGCTAATTAAATGATTGCATCGTATGGGAGGCGCGTTCCCAATCTTGTTGTACCCCAGTACAATGACAATAAAGATATATTGTATTGTATTGTAATAGTCATTGATGAGGCAACAGTTTTTAAAAAACAATGCTTACATTTAATTGATATCAGCACATAATTTAAAAAATGATTAACAGTGTACCAGAACCTAAACATTAAAAATCACTGGCTTCATTTATCATTATGGAGAACAGAGTGGTGAGAGGGGAGGGGGGGAGGGTGGAGAGTGAGTGGGAAGAGTGAGAGAGGAAGAGAGTGTGAGTGGGGGGGAGAGTGAGAGGGGAGAGAGAGGGGGGAGAGAGAGAGGGGAGAGAGTGAGGGGGGAGAGTGAGAGGGGAAGAGAGTGTGAGTGGGGGGGAGAGTGAGAGAGGGGAGAGTGAGGGGAGAGAGAGGGGGAGAGTGAGAGGGGAGAGAGAGGGGAGAGAGTGTGAGTGGGGGGGAGAGTGAGAGAGGGGAGAGAGAGAGGGGAGAGAGAGAGGGGAGAGAGAGAGGGGGAGAGAGAGAGGGGGGAGTGAGTTGGAGGGAGTGAGAGAGGGGAGAGTGAGAGAGGGGAGAGTGAGAGAGGGGAGAGTGAGAGAGGGGAGAGTGAGAGAGGGGAGAGTGAGAGAGGGGAGAGTGAGAGAGGGGAGAGTGAGAGAGGGGAGAGTGAGAGAGGGGAGAGTGAGAGAGGGGAGAGTGAGAGAGGGGAGAGTGAGAGGGGAGAGAGTGAGAGGGGAGAGAGTGAGAGGGGAGAGAGTGAGAGGGGGTGAGAGTGTGAGTGGGGGGGAGAGTGAGAGAGGGGAGAGAGAGAGGGGAGAGTGAGAGGGGGAGAGAGAGGGGAGAGAGAGGGGGAGAGTGAGAGGGGAGAGAGAGGGGAGAGAGTGTGAGTGGGGGGGAGAGTGAGAGAGGGGAGAGAGGGGAGAGAGAGAGGGAGAGAGAGAGGGGAGAGAGAGAGGGGGGAGTGAGTTGGAGGGAGTGAGAGAGGGGAGAGTGAGAGAGGGGAGAGTGAGAGAGGGGAGAGTGAGAGAGGGGAGAGTGAGAGAGGGGAGAGTGAGAGGGGAGAGAGGGGAGAGAGTGAGAGGGGGAGAGTGAGAGGGGGTGAGATTGAGTGAGGGGGGAGTGAGAGAATGAGGGGGGGAGTTAGAGTGGGGAGGGGCAATATAAAACCTCACCCCAACCTTGAATAAATTACCCTCTCTGCCCCAGACCTTGAATGAATTGTCGCTGCTACCCTGGAACATGAATGGATTATCATCCGCCCCGTGTGGATTATCCTCCCGGCCCCGGCCCCTGTATAAATTATTCTCCCCGCCCCGGTACCTGTGCGATCACATCCTCCAAGGACACTGAATTAATTGTCCTCTGCGCCCCTGACCCTGAATGGATTATCATCAACGCCCCGGACCCTGATTAAATTGTCCTCTGAGCCCAGGTCCCTGAATAAATTATTCTCCCTGCCCTCAGGCCCTGGATAAGTTATCCTCCTGCTCCCCAAATAAATTATTTTTCCCCTGTCCCTGTATGCGCCATCTCCACCGGGCCCCGGATTAATTATTATCCCCCCCGCCCCCGACCCTGGATGCACCATCTCCACCGGGCCCCGGGACCTGGATGAATTATTCTCTCCCTGCCCCCGCCCCTGGATACGCCATCTCCACCTGGGCCCCGGGCCCTGGATGACTTATTCTCCCCTGCCCCCGCCCCTGGATACGTTATTCTCTCCCTGCCCCTGCCCCTGCCCCTGGATATGCCGTCCTTCAGACGGCCTTTGTGGGTGATGGTGCCAATGTTGGGTCAGGTGGGGCCATTGACGTTGGCAATGGATGTTGGCGTTGGTTGGTGTTGGGTCACCTGGGGCTGATGCTATTGGTGCTGGGGCCGTTGGCGGTGGGGCTGGGGCCGTTGGCGGTGGTGCTGGGGCCGTTGGCGGTGGGGCTGGGGCCGTTGGCGGTGGGGCTGGGGCCTTTGGCGGTGGGGCTGGGGCCGTTGGCGGTGGGGCTGGGGCCGTCGGCGGTGGGGGTGGGGCCGTTGGCGGTGGGGCTGGGGCTGGGGCCGTTGGCGGTGGGGCTGGGGGTGTCCCGGTGGGGCGGGTGGAAGGCCAGGCCAGAGTAGCTCTTGAGCTCGGTGTGGGAGAGCAGGGAGCGGGTGGACCGGCGTGAGGGCAGCAGGGGCCGGCGTGGGTGGACGTCAGCGTCCGCCATGGAGACGGGCAGCTCCTGCCCACCGCTCTCCGGCAGCAGCAAGATGCAGATGATGCAGATCACCGTGCAGCACGCAAAGACCACGTGGTGCAGGAAGTAGCCCTTCTGGTTGTGCAGCTCCATGATGGGGGCGGTCAGCTCTCCAAAACCAGCGCTGGCCAGCACGAGACCCAGCCCACCGGCCCTGTAGACCAAACACAGCACGTCAACATGGAGACCACCAGGAACAACGTCAACATGGAGACCACCAGGAACAACGTCAACATGGAGACCACCAGCCCACCCACCCTGTAGACCAAACACAACACGCCAACATGGAGACCACCAGGAACAGCGTCAACATGGAGACCACCAGGAACAACGTCAACATGGAGACCACCAGGAACAACGTCAACATGGAGACCACCAGGAACAGCGTCAACATGGAGACCACCAGGAACAACGTCAACATGGAGACCACCAGGAACAACGTCAACATGGAAACCACCAGCCCACCCACCCTGTAGACCAAACACAACACGCCAACATGGAGACCACCAGGAACAATGTCAACATGGAGACCACCAGGAACAACGTCAACATGGAGACCACCAGGAACAGCGTCAACATGGAGACCACCAGGAACAACGTCAACATGGAGACCACCAGGAACAACGTCAACATGGAGACCACCAGGAACAGCGTCAACATGGAGACCACCAGGAACAGCGTCAACATGGAGACCACCAGGAACAACGTCAACATGGAGACCACCAGGAACAACGTCAACATGGAGACCACCAGCCCACCCACCCTGTAGACCAAACACAACACGTCAACATGGAGACCACCAGGAACAACGTCAACATGGAGACCACCAGGAACAGCGTCAACATGGAGACCACCCGGAACAACGTCAACATGGAGACCACCAGCCCACCCACCCTGTAGACCAAACACAACACGCCAACATGGGGACCACCAGGACTAACGTCAATGAGCAGAGCACCAGGTCACCAGCCCTGAATATTACAAATCATCTACTCTCCTCTCCTCCACACTCCTCTCCTCTCCTCCCTCTCCTCCCCTCTCCTTTCCTCTCTCCTCTCCTTCCTTCCTCTCCTCCCCTCCTCACCTCTCCTTTCCTCTCCGCTCCTCCACTCTCCTCTCCTCCCCTCGTTGCTTGCACTGGGTTGCTGTACTTTCAGTGTATTTGGCTGATGTTGTTGCAATAACAAAACACTCCCTGAAATGCCTTTCATTCGAGAACAGAGGACCCGGGACCTGTGCATAATTACCTCACCTCATACCACACACAGTGCATCATCCCAACACTTCACCACCCTCGTGCTACACACAGATAGGAACTTACAGCTGACCACATCAGGTCAGGGCGGCACGGTGGCGCAGCGGTAAAGTTAGTTTAGTTTAGTTTAGAGATACAGCGTGGAAACAGGCCCTTTCGGCCCACCGGGTCCCCGCCAACCAGTGATCCCCGCACACTAACACCATCCTACACCCACTAGGGACAATTTATTTACATTTACCGTTCAGAAGCCTGATAACAGAGCGGAAGAATCTATTCCTAAGTCTTTAGACTTTATGGTCTTTAGACTTGAAAGAGTCCCTTCGGCCCACCTTGTCCGTGCCGACCAGCGATCCCCATACACTAGCACCATCCCACACACACGAGGGACAATTTACAAATTTTTACCGAAGACAAATTAACCTACAAACCCGCACGTCTTTGGAGTGTGGGAGGAAACCGGAGATCTCGGAGAAAACCCACGCGGGTCACGGGGAGAACGTACAAACTCCGTACAGACGGCGCTCGTAGTCGGGATGGAACCCGGGTCTCCAGCGCTGCATTCGCTGTAAGGCGGCAACTCTACTGCTGCGCCACCGTGCCGCCCGTGAGTTGCTGCTTCACAACTGCCAGAGACCCGGGTTCGATCCCGACTACGGGCGCTGTCTGTACGTTCTCCCCGTGACCTGCGTGGGTTTTCTCCGGGTGCTCCGGTTTCCTCCCACACTCCTAAGACGTACGGGTGTGTAGGTTAATTGGCATCGGTAAAACATTGTAAATTGTCCCTAGTGTGTAGGATCGTGCTAGTGTATGGGGTGAGCGCTGGTCGGCACGGACAAGGTGAGCCGAAGGGCCTCTTTCAAGTCTAAAGACTATACAGTCTAAAGACTCAGGAATAGATTCTTCCCCTCTGTTATCAGGCTTCTGAACGGTCCTTCCATAAGCTAGGGTACTGCTCGATTCACCTCTACCTCATTGCGGACATTGGACTTTGTCTTTGGAACTGATGCGCTACGATGCTGAGAACTATATTCTGCAGAAACAAGGAACTACAGATACTGGTTTTATCAAGGAGTGACACAGAATGCTGGAGTAACTCAGCGGGTCAGGCAGCATCTGTGGAGAACATGGATAGGTGACGTTTCACAGAGTGCTGGAGTAACTCAGCGGGTCAGGCAGCATCTGTGGAGAACATGGATGGGTGACGTTTCAGAGAGTGCTGGAATAACTCAGCGGGTCAGGCAGCATCTGTGGAGAACATGGATAGGTGACGTTTCGAGTTGGGAAGAAGATTTATGTGCAGTATTATCTGATCTGACTGGATGGCATGCAAAGCTGTGCATTGTACTATTTAGCTGCGTTTATTATTCCCACGAGGTACAGCGAAAAGCCTTTTGTTGCGTGCTCTCTCATGCACACCTCACGGATCGACCTCGGTACACGTGACAATAATAAACCTAAAGGTAAACAATGTGTTGTGGGGCCAGATACAGACAAATGGAAATAGACTACTAGAGTAATGAGACAGGATTAGCTAATGATCTCATTGTTGGGTCCCCTGGGGTGGAGGGATCATAACACGATGAATTACCACACTCAATCTCACACACAGAATCTTTAGACGTACAGAGTCTCTTGCCCAGAGCAGGGGAATCGAGGACCAGAGGACATAGGTTCAAGGTGAAGGGGAAAAGATTTAATAGGAATCCGAGGGGTAACTTTTTCACACTAAAGGTAGTGGGTGTATGGAACAAGCTGCCAGAGGAGGTAGTTGAGGCTGGGACTATCCCATCGTTTAAGAAACAGTTGGACAGGTACATGGATAGGACAGGTTTGGAGAGATATGGACCAAGCGCAGGCAAGTGGGACTAGGGTAGCTGGGACATTGTTGGCCAGTGTGGGCGAGTTGGGCCGAAGGGCCTGTTTCCACACTGTAGCACTCTATGAAGGGCCTGTTTCCACACTGCAGCGTGAGGTTCACGAGATTGATCCCTGGGATGGTGGGACTGTCATATGAGGAAAGATTGAAAAGTCTAGGCTTGTATTCATTGGAGTTTAGAAGGATGAGAGGGGATCTTATAGAAACATATAATATTATAAAAGGACTGGACAAGCTAGATGCAGGAAAAATGTTCCCAATGTTGGGGGAGTCCAGAACCAGGGGCCACACACGCAGTCTTAGAATAAAGGGGAGGTCATTTAAAACTGAGGTGAGAAGGAATTTTTTCACCCAGAGAGTTGTTGAATTTGTGGAATTCTCTGTCACAGAAGGCAGTGGAGGACAAATCACTGGATAGATTTAAGAGAGAGTTAGATAGAGCTCTCGGGGCTAGTGGAATCAAGGGATATGGGGAGAAGGCAGGCACGGGTTACTGATTGTGGACGATCAGCCATGATCACAATGAATGGCGGTGCTGGCTCGAAGGGACGAATGGCCTCATCCAGCACCTATTTTCTATGTTTCTACATTTCTATCCTCCTGCGCTCCATGGAATAAAGTCCTAGACTGCTCAACCTCTGCCAACAGCACAGGCCTTCGAGTCCTGGCAACATCCTGGTCGATCTTCTCGGCGCCCTTTCCAGCTTGACAACATCTTTCCCCCCCCCCCCCCCCACTAACATGGGTGCCCGGAACTGAACACCATACTCTACACGCGTCCTCGCCAACGTCTCGACTCTCCGCTGCAGTCTTACCTCATGACGGTGGGCGAGACCTCAGCGCAGATGAAGATACTCAGGTTGCCCATGGAATGCGAGGAGAAGAGGCCCACCAGGGAGAAGACGAGAGAAAATGGCTGCTGCAGGTAGGTGGCGAGGTCTGGAGGAGAGAGGACCAGCATGGCATTGGAGAACACTGGCACGCATTCATTCAACTCTTCCGCCATTTAGAAACATAGAAAATAGGTGCAGGAGGAGGCCATTCGAGCCAGCACCGCCATTTATTGTGATCATGGCTGAACATCCACAATCAGTACCCCGTGCCTGCCTTCTCCCCATATCCCTTGATTCCACTAGCCCCTAGAGCTCTATCTAACTCTCTTTTAAATTCATCCAGCGAATTGGCCTCCACTGCCCTCTGTGGCAGAGAATTCCACAAATTCACAACTCTCTGGGTGAAAAAGTTTTTTCTCACCTCAGTTTTAAATGGCATCCCCTTTATTCTTAGACTGTGTGGCCCCTGATTCTGGACTCCCCCAACATTGGGAACATTCTTCCTGCATCTAGCTTGTCCAGTCCTTTTATAATTTTATACGTCTCTATAAGATCCCCTCTCATCCTTCTAAACTCCAGTGAACACAAGCCCAGTCTTTGCAATCTCTCCTCATATGACAGTCCCGCCACCCCAGGGATCAATCTCGTGACCCTACGATGCACTGCCTCAATTACAAGGATGTTCCCCATAATAATTTCACCCGTGTCTGCCTTCAAGGGACCCACATTTGACTTTGCTACTCTTTTTCTCTTAACATATCTAAATAATCTTTTGCCATCCTTCTGTGTATTCTTGGCCAGCTTCCCCTCGTATTTCATCTTTTCAGCCCGCATTGCCCGTTTTGTTACCTTCTGTTGTCCTTTGAATGTTTCCCAATCCTCTGGCTTCCCGCTACTCTTTGCTGTGTTATACACCTTTTCTTTTAGTTTTATTCCACCCCTAACTTCCCTTGTCAGCCACGGTTGCCTCTTATTCCCCTTAGAATCTTTCTTCCTCTTTGGAATGAAATGATCCTGCATCTTCCGGATTATGCCCAGAAATTCCTGCCATTGCTGTTCCACCGTCATTCCTGCTAGGATCCCTTTCCAGTCGACCTTGGCCAGCTCCTCTCTCATGCCTTGATAGTCCCCTTTGTTCAACTGCAACACTGACACTTCTGATTTAACCTTCTCCCTCTCTAATTGCAGATTAAAACTAATCATATTATGATCACTACCTCCTAGCGGTTCATTTGCTCATAAGTTCTAGGAATAGAATTAGGCCATTCGGCCCATCGAGTCTAACCCGCCATTCAATCATGGCTGATCTATCTCTCCCTCCTAACCCCATTCTCCTGCCTTCTCCCCATAACCCCTGACACCCGTACTAATCAAGAATCTATCTATCTCTGCCTTGAAAATATTCACTGACTTGGCCTCCACAGCCTTCTGTGGCAATGAATCCCACAGATTCACCACCCTCTGACTAAAGAAGTTCCTCCTCATCTCCTTCCTAAAGGAACGTCCTTTAATTCTGAGGCTGTGACCACTGGTCCTAGACTCTCCCACTAGTGGAAACATCCTCTCCACATCCACTCTATCCAGGCCGCTCACTATTCGGTAAGTTTCAATGAGGTCCCCCCTCATTCTTCTAAACTCCAGCGAGTACAGGCCCAGTGCCCACAAACGCTCATCATATGTTAACCCACTCATTCCTGGGATCATTCTTGTAAACCTCCTCTGGACCCTCTCCAGAGCCAGTACATCCTTCCTCAGATTTGGGGCCCAAAATTGCTCACAATATTCCAAATGGGGCCTGACCACTGCCTTATACAGCCTCAGCATTACACCCCTGATTTTGCCCTCTTGAAATAAATGCTAGCAATGAGTTTGATTTCTTCACGACCGATTCGGCTTGCAGATTAACGTTTTGGGAATCCTGCACCAGCACTCCCAAGTCCCTTTGCACCTCCGATTTCTGGATTCTCTCCCCAATTAGAACATAGTCCACGCCTTTATTCCTACGACCAAAATGCACGACTCCACACTTTGCTACACTATATTCCATCTGCCACTTCTCCACCCACTCTCCCAACCTGTCCAAGTCCTTCTGCAGAGTCTCTACACTACCTGCCCCTCCACCTATTTTCATATCATCCACAAACTTGGCCACAAAGCTAATCCCCTCGTCCAAATTATTAATATACAACGTGAAGAACAGTGGTCCCAGCACCGACCCCTGCGGAACTCCGCTAGTCACTGGCAGCCTAAGGGTGGTGGGTGTATGGAACAAGCTGCCAGAGGAGGTAGTTGAGGCTGGGTCTATCCCATCGTTTAAGAAACAATTAGACAGGTACATGGGTAGGACAGGTTTGGAAGGATGTGGACCAAATTTGGGCAGCTGGGACTAGTGTAGCTGGCCCTTCGGCCCAACTTGCCCACTGGCCAATATGTCCCAGCTACCCTAGTCCCACCTGTCTGTGTTTGGTCCATATCCCTCCAAACCTGTCCTATCCATGTACCTGTCTAACTGTTTCTGAAACGTTGGGATAGTCCTAGCCTCAACTACCTCCTCTGGCAGAATTGTTCCACACACGCACCACCCTCTGTGTGAAAAAGTTACCCCTCGGATTCCTATTAAATCTTTTCCCCTTCACCTTGAACTAGGGTTACCAACTGTCCCGTATTAGGCGGAACATCCTGTATTTTGGGCTAAATTGGTTTGTCCTGTATTAGGCCCGGGGGGCGCTGTAGGCCCGGACAGTGTAGGCCCGGACAGTGTAGGCCCGGACAGTGTAGGCCCGGACAGTGTAGGCCCGGACAGTGTAGGCCCGGACAGTATAGGCCCGGACAGTGTAGGCCCGGACATTGTAGGCCCGGACAGTGTAGGCCCGGACACTGTAGGCCCGGACACTGTAGGCCCGGACACTGTAGGCCCGGACACTGTAGGCCCGGACAGTGTAGGCCTGGAGGCCTGGGCGCCACCTGACGGAGGTTGCGTAGCAACCCATCTCCCGGCCCGGGCGGCCGCCCTTGGTGGAGCGGGAGCACGTGGCCGCTGGCTGGGTGAGTTCGCGTGGGGCGCGGGGCGGTGACGTCCCTTATTTGGGAGTGAGATAGTTGGCAACCCCTGTCCTGAGGTGTGTGGGGATTGTGGGGATGGGGGAGGAGGGGGGGGACTCACTGCTGATGAGGCCGAGCTGCAGGAGGGAGGCCAAGGCCGTGACGATGGTGAAGACCAGCAACGTTCCTCTTCTCCCAATGAGGCTGACCAGGAAACACATGACCACGCACGACAGTATCCCCACCACCTGCATGATGTAGTAGTGGGCGTAGAAGTTGGCCAGCGTGTCTCCTTCGTGGTCCATCAGGCTCTTGGCAAAGCAGTTGTGTATCCCGAACCCCGCCAATCTGCAACACACCCCCAGCGGGGGAGAGAGGGAGGGGGAGAAGAAAGAGGGGGAGGGGGAGAGGGGGAGAGGGAGGGAGGGAGAGAGAGGAGGGGGAGAGGGAGGTGGAGGGGGAGAGGGAGGGAGAGAGAGGGGGAGAGGGAGGGAGAGGAGAAGGAGGGGGAGAGAGGGAGGGGGAGAGGGAGGGGGAGAGGGAGAGGGAGGGGGAGAGTGGGGAGGGGGAGGGAGGGAGGGGAGAGGAGAGAGGGAGGGGGAGAGAGGGAGGGGGAGAGGGAGGGGGAGAGGGAGGGGGAGAGTGGGGAGGGGGAGGGGAGAGAGGGAGGGGTAGAGGGGAGGGAGGGGGAGAGGGAGAGAGAGGGGGAGGGAGGGGGAGAGAGGGGGAGAGGGAGAGAGAGGGAGGGGGTGAGGGAGGGGGAAGGAGAGGGAGCGGGAGGGGGAGGGAGAGGGGGAGGGAGGGAGGGAGATGGAGAGAGAGGGGGTGAGGAAGGTTGGAGGGGGAGAGGGAGGGGGAGCGGGGGAGGGACAGGGAGAGGGTGGGAGAGGGAGAGGGTGGGAGAGGGAGGGAGGGAAAGGGAGGGGGGGAGGCAGGGGAGTTAGTATCTGTGACATATCCAAAATAAACATGTCAAGACTGTTTTTATTGTCATGTGTCCCAGATAGAACAACAAAATTCTGACTTTCTGAAGCACAACAGAATATATAAAAATTTATATATTTTCACATACACATATTTGTGTGTGAATATATATGTATGTGTGTGTATATGTATATATATATATATATACAGAATATGTAAACATAGTGCACTGTAAACAATATAATAAACGAGCAAAATAATTCTGTGTGTATATATATATACACAGAATTATTTTGCTCGTTTATTATGTTGTTTACAGTGCACTATGTTTACATATTCTGTATATATATATATATATATACATATACACACACATACATATATATTCACACACAAAGATGTGTATGTGAAAATATATAAATTTTTATATATAGGAAAATAACTGCAGATGCTGGTACAAATCGAAGGTATCACAAAATGCTGGAGTAACTCAGCAGGTCAGGCAGCATCTCTGGAGAGAAGGAATGGGTAACGTTTCGGGTCGAGACCCTTCTTCAGACTGATGTCAGGGAGGGAGGAACAAAGAAAGGATTTCTTTGTCCCGCCTTTCTTTGTTCCTCCCCCCTCCTCTGACATCAATTTAGTTTAGTTTAGAGATACAGATGCACCTCGACTTACGATGGGGTCACGCTCCGATAAACCCACCGTAAATCAAAAATATCGTAAGTCAAAAATGCATTTAATACACCTAACCTACCGAACATCACAGCCACCTAACCTGCCCAACATCATAGCCACCTAACCTACCGAACATCACAGCCACCTAACCTGCCCAACATCATAGCCACCTAACCTACCGAACATCACAGCCACCTAACCTACCACACATCATAGCCACCTAACCTGCCCAACATCATAGCCACCTAACCTACCCAACATCACAGCCACCTAATCTACAGAACATCACAGCCACCTAACCTACCCAACATCATAGCCACCTAACCTACCGAACATCACAGCCACCTAACCTACCACACATCACAGCCACCTAACCTACCCAACATCATAGCCACCTAACCTATGGTTTCTATCAAATGTTTAGTTTGGTTTAGTTTAGTTTAGAGATACAGCGCGGAAACAGGCCCTTTTGGCCCACCAGGTCTGCGCCGACCAGCGATCCCCGCGCACTAACACTATCCTACACACACTAGGGACAATTTTACATTTTATACCAAGCCAATTAACCTACAAACCTGTACGTCTTTGGAGTGCGGGAGGAAACCGAAGATCTCGGAGAAAACCCACGCAGGTCACGGGGAGAACGTACAAACTCCGTACAGACGGCGCCCGTAGTCGGGATGGAACCCGGGTTTCCGGCACTGCATTCGCTGTAAGGTGGCAACTCTGCCTTGCCAAATGGGTATCGTTTTTGCACCATCGTAAAGTCAAAATATGGTAAGTCGAAGCATCGTAAGTCGAGGAGCATCTCTACAATGTGGAAACAGGCCCTTCGGCCCACCGAGTCTGCGATTGCCCCGTACACTAACACTATCGACAAATTGTATTTTTCTCCCAACTAGAAAGTTTGTTCAGTTTATTGTCACGTGTACCGAGGTACAGTGAAAAGCTTTTGTTGCGTGCTAACCAGTCAGCGGAAAGACTATACATGATTACAATCGAGCCGTCCACAGTGTACAGATGCCGGATAAAGGGAATAGCGTTTAGTTCAAGATAAAGTCCAGTAAAGTCTGGTTAAAGATACTCTGAGTGTCTCCAATGAGATAGACACAGAGTGCTGGAGTAACTCAGCGGGTCAGGCAGCATCTGTGGAGAAAAGGAATGGGTGATGTTTCAGGTCGAGACCCTTCTTCAGACTGGTCTCCAATGAGGTAGATGGGAGGTCAGCACTGCTCTCTGGTTGTGGTAGGATGGTTCAGTTGCCTGATAACAGCCGGGAAGAAACTGTCCCTGAATCTGGAGGTGTGCGTTTTCACACTTCTGTACCTCTTGCCTGATGGGAGAGGGGAGAAGAGGGAGTGGCCGGGGTGAGACTGGTCCTTGATGATGCTGCTGGCCTTGCCGAGGCAGCGTGAGGTGTAGATGGAGTCAATGGAAGGGAGGTTGGTTTGTGTGATGGTCTGGGCTGCGTCTACAATTCTCTGCAATTGCTTGTGGTCTTGGATGGAGCTGTTCCCAAACCGAGCTGTGATGCATCCTGATAAAATGCTTTCTATGGGGCATCTGTGGAAGTTGGTGGGAGTTGTTGGGGGCGTGACGTCACTTTCAAACAAGTTCGCTTGAGGGCAGTGAATTATTACAGATCTGCAAACTAAATAACGTTTTCAATGCGTGTCTCGAGATGCAGAACAAACACAAAGCCATTTGTTAGCAGTTGTCCGAACCTGATGGTGTTTTTCCCTGCACCTGTTGAACCAACATGTGGAGCAGGTTGCTGGATACTTTAGATAAATTCATGAGTATGTGAGCGGCCCGCATAGAGTGGGTGTGGAGAGGATGTTTCCACTAGTGGGAGAGTCTAGGACCAGAGGGCATAGCCTCAGAATTAAATGACGTACCTTTAGAAAGGAGATGAGGAGGAATTTCTTTAGTCAGAGGGTGGTGAATCTGTGGGATTCAATAGACAATAGGTGCAGGAGTAGGCCATTCAGCCCTTCGAGCCAGCACCGCCATTCAATGCGATCATGGCTGATCACTCTCAATCAGTACCCCGTTCCTGCCTTCTCCCCATACCCCCTCACTCCGCTATCCTTAAGAGCTCTATCCAGCTCTCTCTTGAAAGCTTCCAACGAACTGGCCTCCACTGCCTTCTGAGGCAGAGAATTCCACACCTTCACCACTCTCTGACTGAAAAAGTTCTTCCTCATCTCCGTTCTAAATGGCCTACCCCTTATTCTTAAACTGTGGCCCCTTGTTCTGGACTCCCCCAACATTGGGAACATGTTTCCTGCCTCTAATGTGTCCAATCCCCTAATTATCTTATATGTTTCAATAAGATCCCCCCTCATCCTTCTAAATTCCAGTGTATACAAGCCTAATTGCTCCAGCCTTTCAACATACGACAGTCCCGCCATTCCGGGAATTAACCTAGTGAACCTACGCTGCACGCCCTCAATAGCAAGAATATCCTTCCTCAAATTTGGAGACCAAAACTGCACACAGTTCTCCAGGTGCGGTCTCACCAGGGCCCCGTACAACTGCAGAAGGACCTCTTCGTTGCCACAGACGGCTGTGGAGGCCAAGTCAGTGGATATATTTAAGGCGCAGATTGACTGATTCTTGATTAGTACGGGTTGGAAAATAACTGCAGATTCTGGTACAAATCGAAGGTATCACAAAATACTGGAGCAACTCAGTGGGTCAGGCAGCATCTCAGGAGAGAAGGAATGGGTGACATTTCAGTCTGAAGAAGGGTCTCATTCTTGATCAGTGCGGGTGTCGAGCGTTATGAGGAGAAGGCAGGAGAGTGGGGTTAGGAGGGAGAGATTAATCAGCCATGATTGAATGGTGCAGTAGACTTGATGGACCGAATGGCCTAATTCTGCCCCTAGAATGTATGGGCTAAATTGACATCTGTAGTTCCCAGTGTTGGGGGAGTCCAGAACAAGGGGCCACAGTTTAAGAATAAGGGGTAGGCCATTTAGAACTGAGATGAGGAAAATCTTTTTCAGTCAGAGAGTTGTGAATCTGTGGAATTCTCTGCCTCAGAAGGCAGTGGAGGCCGATTCTCTGAATGCATTCAAGAGAGAGCGAGATAGAGCTCTTAAGGATAGCGGATCGGTTTGGTTAGCATGCAGCACAAAGCTTTCCACTGTACCTCGTTACATGCGACAATAACAAACCTAAACCTGTGGGTGGCACGGAGGCGCAGCGGCAGAGTTGCCACCTCACAGCGCCAGAGACCCGGGTTCCATCCCGACTACGGGACTCAATCTGATGTAGGGTCTCAACTCCAAACATCCCCTGCCCCTTTTCTCCAGAGATGCTGTCTTAGTTGTGTTCATTTCAGTTTAGTTTATTGTCACGTGTACCGTGGTTGGTGCGGACCCGGTGGGCCGAATGGCCTGTTTCCGCGCTGTATCTCTAAACTAAACCTGACCCACCGAGTTCCTCCAACACATATAAGATAATTAGGGGATTGGACACATTAGAGGCAGGAAACATGTTCCCAATGTTGGGGGAGTCCAGAACAAGGGGCCACAGTTTAAGATTAAGGGGTAGGCCATTTAGAACGGAGATGAGGAAGAACTTTTTCAGTCAGAGAGTGGTGAAGGTGTGGAATTCTCTGCCTCAGAAGGCAGTGGAGGCCAGTTCATTGGATGCTTTCAAGAGAGAGCTGGATAGAGCTCTTAAGGATAGCAGAGTGAGGGGGTATGGGGAGAAGGCAGGAACGGGGGTACTGATTGAGAGTGATCAGCCATGATCGCATTGAATGGCGGTGCTGGCTCGAAGGGCTGAATGGCCTACTCCTGCACCTATTGTCTATTGTCTATTGTCTATTAACACTTTGTGTTTTGTTGGGAGGTTGTTGAATGGCTTCCAAAAACAGTCAAGGCGAAGGCATGTTTCAATATTGTTCTGGAAGGTTTTGTACTCACGATGTCACGCACAGTACGAGGATGTGCTTCCACAGTATCCTTGTCGATAACAGCTTCAAGATGAAGACCTTTTGGGCCTTTACTTTAGGCTCTTTCTCAAGCTCTAAAGGAGGAAGAAGACGAAGAAAAAGAAAGATTACTTCTCTGGTAGACACAAAATGCTGGAGTAACTCAGCGGGTCAGGCAGCATCTCGGGAGAGAAGGAATGGGTGACGTTTCGGATCGAGACCCTTCCTCAGACACTCTCCCACTAGTGGTGTGTAATGAACCGGATTTGATAAGGGAACTCAAGGTAAAAGAGCCATTAGGAGGTAGTGATCATGATATGATAAGTTTTAATCTACAATTTGAGAGGGAGAAGGCAAAATCAGAAGTATCAGTATTGCGGTTGAGCAAGGAGGCATGAGGGAGGAGCTGGCCAAAGTTGACTGGAAAGGGTCCCTAGCAGGGAAGACGGTGGAACAACAATGGCAGGTATTTCTGGGAATAATCCAGAAGGTGCAGGATCAGTTCATTCCAAAGAGGAAGAAAGATTCTCAGGGGAGTAAGAGACGACCGTGGCTGACAAGGGAAGTCAAGGACAGTGTAAAAATAAAAGAGAAGACGTATAGCATAGCAAAGATGAGCGGGAAGCCAGAGGATTGTGAAACTTTTAAAGAGCATCAGAAGATAACTAAAAAGGCAATACGGGGAAGTACGAGGGTAAACTAGCCAAGAATATAAAGGAGGATAGTAAAAGTTTCTTTAGGTACGTGAAGAGGAAAAAAATAGTCAAGACAAATGTGGGTCCCTTGAAGACAGAAGCGGGGGAATTTATTATGGGGAACAAGGAAATGGCAGACGAGTTGAACCGGTACTTTGGATCTGTCTTCACTAAGGAAGATACAAACAATCTCCCAGATGTTCTAGTGGACAGAAGTCCTAGGGTGACGGAGGAACTGAAGGAAATCCACATTAGGCAGGAAATTGTATTGGGTAGACTGATGGGACTGAAGGCTGATAAATCCCCAGGGCCTGATGGTCTGCATCCCAGAGTACTTAAGGAGGTGGCTCTAGAAATCGTGAACGCATTGGTGATCATTTTCTAATGTTCAATTGATTCAGGATCAGCTACTGTGGATTGGAGGGTAGCTAATGTTGTCCCACTTTTTAAGAAAGGAGGGAGAGAGAAAACGGGAAATTATAGACCAGTTAGTCTGACATCAGTATTGGGGACAATGCTGGAGTCAATTATAAAAGACGAAATTGCGGAACATTTGGATAGCGGTAACAGGATCGTTCCGAGTCAGCATGGATTTACGAAGGGGAAATCATGCTTGACTAATCTTCTGGAATTTATTGAGGATTTAATTAGGAAAATGGAATTGCCTCAGAAGGCAGTGGAGGCCAATTCTCTGGATGCTTTCAAGAGAGAGTTAGATGGAGCTCTTGGTGATAGCGGAGTCAGGGGATATGGGGAAAAGGCAGGAACGGGGTACTGATTGTGGATATTCAGCCATGATCACATTGAATGGTGTTGCTGGCTCAAAGGGCCGAATGGCCTCTGCCTGCACCTATTGTCTATTGTCACTCTTCTAAACTCCAGGGAGTACAGGCCCAGTGCTATTATCGTATGCTAGTACATTTTTGATTGGTACGGGTGTCAGGGGTTATGGGGAGAAGGCAGGAGAATGGGGTTAGAAGAGATAGATCAGCCATGATCGAGCCAGCACCGCCATTCATTGTGATCATGGCTGATCATCCACAATCAGTAACCCGTGCCTGCCTTCTCCCCATATCCCTTGATTCCACTAGCCCCTAGAGCTCTATCTAACTCTCTTTTAAATCCACCCAGTGAATCGGCTTCCACTGCCTTCTGTGGCAGAGAATTCCACAAATTCACAACAAATTCTCTGGGTGAAAAACTTTCTTCTCACCTCAGTTTTAAATGGCCTCCCCTTTATTCTTAGACTGTGGCCCCTGGTTCTGGACTCCCCCAACATTGGGAACACTTTTTCCTGCATCTAGCTTGTCCAGTCCTTTTATAATTTGGTTTAGAGATAGTTTTGAGATAGTTTTGAGATCGTTTAAAGATTGTTTAGAGATAGTTTAGAGATAGTTTAGAGATAGTTTACAGATAGTTTACAGATAGTTTAGGGATAGACAATAGACAATAGGTGCAGGAGTAGGCCATTCAGCCCTTCGAGCCAGCACCGCCATTCAATGCGATCATGGCTGATCACTCTCAATCAGTACCCCGTTCCTGCCTTCTCCCCATACCCCCTCACTCCGCTATCCTTAAGAGCTCTATCCAGCTCTCTCTTGAAAGCATCCAACGAACTGGCCTCCACTGCCTTCTGAGGCAGAGAATTCCACACCTTCACCACTCTCTGACTGAAAAAGTTCTTCCTCATCTCCGTTCTAAATGGCCTACCCCTTATTCTTAAACTGTGGCCCCTTGTTCTGGACTCCCCCAACATTGGGAACATGTTTCCTGCCTCTAATGTGTCCAATCCCCTAATTATCTTATATGTTTCAATAAGATCCCCCCTCATCCTTCTAAATTCCAGTGTATACAAGCCCAATCGCTCCAGCCTTTCAACATACGACAGTCCCGCCATTCCGGGAATTAACCTAGTGAACCTACGCTGCACGCCCTCCATAGCAAGAATATCCTTCCTCAAATTTGGAGACCAAAACTGCACACAGTACTCCAGGTGCGGTCTCACCAGGGCCCGGTACAACTGTAGAAGGACCTCTTTGCTCCTATACTCAACTCCTCTTGTTACGAAGGCCAACATTCCATTGGCTTTCTTCACTGCCTGCTGTACCTGCATGCTTCCTTTCATTGACTGATGCACTAGGACACCCAGATCTCGTTGAACTCCCCCTCCTCCTAACTTGACACCATTCAGATAATAATCTGCCTTTCTATTCTTACTTCCAAAGTGAATAACCTTACACTTATCTACATTAAACTGCATCTGCCATGTATCCGCCCACTCACACAACCTGTCCAAGTCACCCTGCAGCCTTATTGCATCTTCCTCACAATTCACACTACCCCCAGCTTAGTATCATCTGCAAATTTGCTAATGGTACTTTTAATCCCTTCATCTAAGTCATTAATGTATATCGTAAATAGCTGGGGTCCCAGCACCGAACCTTGCGGTACCCCACTGGTCACTGCCCCCATTCCGAAAGGGACCCATTTATCCCCACTCTTTGCTTTCTGTCTGTCAACCAATTTTCCATCCATGTCAGTACCCTACCCCCAATACCATGTGCTCTAATTTTGCCCACTAATCTCCTATGTGGGACCTTGTCGAAGGCTTTCTGAAAGTCGAGGTACACCACATCCACCGACTCTCCCCTGTCAATTTTCCTAGTTACATCCTCAAAAAATTCCAGTAGATTTGTCAAGCACGATTTCCCCTTCGTAAATCCATGCTGACTCGGAATGATCCTGTTACTGCTATCCAAATGCTCAGCAATTTCGTCTTTTATAATTGACTCCAGCATCTTCCCCACCACTGATGTCAGACTACCATGTGCTCTAATTTTTAGTTTAGAGATAGTTCATAGAGATAGCTTGGAGATCAATGTCGTTAACGTTTACCTGATATAAATTCCAACACATCATCTTCGGGTTCCTGCTGGTGCTTGTGTGCGTAATCTAACAATAAATCTTTGGCAGCTTGTGACTGGTGTGTGGCGAGCAGCCAGCTGAGAGATTCTGGGAAAATGCTGAGAAGGCAAGGAGCAAGCTGATTAGCAGAGCAAACTGAAGGCACAGCAGCCCAAGGGGCAAGAGTTACCTGGTTCACCCACCACCTCCCCCACCCGAACCACCCCCTACCCCCACACACCGTCCTCGCCCAGCAAACATTGTGGACGCAGCCCAGACCATCACGCCAACCAACCTCCCTCCCCCAACCCGAAACGCCACCCATTCCTTCTCTCCAAGATGCTGCCTGTCCCGCTGAGTTACTCCATATTTACATATCTATGAGAAGGAACCGCAGATGCTGGTTTCAACCCAAGATCGACACAAAATGCTGGAGTAACTCAGCGGGACAGGCGGCAACTCTGGTTAAAAGGAATGGGCGAGGTTTTGGATCGAGATCCTTCTTCACCCATGGGTAGGTGGGTGGATGAACACTTGGAAAATGGATGGGTGGGTGAGTGGGTGAGAGGGTGGGTGGGATGGGTTGGGTGGAATTGGGTAGGTGGATGGGTGGGTGGATGGGTGGGTGGGTGGGTTGGTAGGGCGGGTGAGTGGGTGGATGGATGGGTGGGTTGGGTGGCTGGGTGGGTGGGTGGGTAGGTGGATGGGTGGGTGGGTGGGTGAGTGGATGGGTGGGTTTCTTGTGGAATTGGGTGAGTGAGTAGGTGGGTGGGTGGGTGGATGGATGGTTGGTTGGTTGGATGGATGAATGGAAGGTTGGGTGGGTGGGTGGGAGGGTGGGCGGGTTGGGTGGAATTGGGTGAGTGAGTGGTTGGATGGGTGGGTGGATGGATTGGGTGGGTGAGTGGGCGTGTGGATTGAATGGGTGGGTGTGTGGGTGGGTGTGTGGGTGGATGAATGGATGGTTCGGTGGATGGGTGGGTGGGTGAGTGGGTAGATGGGTGGGTGGGTGGATGGTTGGTTGGTTGGTTGGTTGGTTAGATGAATGGAAGGTTGGGTGGGTGGGCAGGTTGGGTGGAATTGGGTGGTGGATGGGTGGGTGGGTGGGTGGGTTGGGTGGATGGATAGGTGTATGATACATACCACAGATGTGAGTACTTACCACCAGTAAGGGATCATGAAGATGAATGGGCAGATGATGACGGTCTGCAGTACCTGCCAATTGCGACAGAGGGCAGCGAGGCCGGGAGTCAGTAGCTGCCCCCCCATGGCGATGAAGCTGGCCACCATGGCGATCATGAAGCGCTGGTTGGATTGTGCCATCTCGATCCCTGTCATCAAACACAAGAGACCGGCGTCACCACAAGGGTTGACGTGGGGAAGAGCTTGGGTGGGTGGGTGGGTGTCTGTACCCAACCCACCCACCCAAAACCACCCATCCATCCACCCACCCACCCACCCAATTCCACCCAATCTCTTTCATTCATTTCCTCTGTGCTCCTTCTCATACCTCTCCCCTGACTCTCAGTCTGAAGAAGAATATCAAGTAGGAATGAACTGCAGAGGCTGGTTTAAACCGAAGGTAGGCACAAAATGCTGGAGTAACTCAGCGGGACAGGCAGCATCTTTGGTGATAAAGAATGGGTGACGTTTCGGGTCGAGACCCTTCTACGGACTGAAGAATGATCTCGAACCGAAAGTCTAAAGAAGGGTCTCGACCCGAAACGTCACCTATCCATGTTCTCCACAGATGCTGCCTGACCCGCTGAGTTACTCCAGCACTCTGTGAAACGTCACCTATCCATGTTCTCCCCTGTTCGAGGGCCTGAGCTACAGGGAGAGGTTGAGCAGGAAGATGAGGAGCGCAGGAAGATGAGGAGAGATCTTATGGAGGTGTACAAAATCATGAGAGGAATAGGCAGGGTCAACATGACCTCCCAACATCTATACTCAACAATCTGACACGGGCGGCACGGTGGCGCAGCGGTAGAGTTGCTGCTTTACAGCGAATGCAGCGCCGGAGACTCAGGTTCGATCCTGACTACGGGTGCTGCACTGTACGGAGTTTGTACGTTCTCCCCGTGACCTGCGTGGGTTTTCTCCGAGATCTTCGGTTTCCTCCCACACTCCAAAGACGTACAGGTATGTAGGTTAATTGGCTGGGTAAATGTGAAAATTGTCCCTAGTGGGTGTAGGATAGTGTTAAGGTGCGGGGATCGCTGGGCGGCACGGACTTGGAGGGCCGAAAAAGGCCTGTTTCCGGCTGTATATATATGATATGATGATATGATATGATGAAGGCCAATGTGCCAAAAGCCTCTTTGAGCTTGTGGAAGGACTGTTCAGAAGCCTGATAACTAAGGGGAAGAAGCTGTCGCTGAGTCTGGTGGTGCGCGCTTTCAAGCTTCTGCACCTTCTGCAGACGGGAGAGGGGCGAAGAAGGAATGATGAGAGTGGGGGTGGCACGGTGGCGCGGCGGTAGAGTTGCTGCCTCACAGCGCCAGAGACCCGGGTTTGATCCCAACTACGGGCGCTGTCTGTACGGAGTTTGAACGTTCTCCCCGTGACCTGCGTTGGTCTTCTCCGGGTGCTACGGTTTCACATAGAAAATCACGTAGAAAATAGGTGCAGGAGGAGGCCATTTGGCCCTTCGAGCCAGCACCGCCATTCATTGTGATCATGGCTGATCATCCACAATCAGTAACCCGTGCCTGCCTTCTCCCCATATCCCTTGATCCTGGCTAGCCCCTGGAGCTCTATCTAACTCTCTTTTAAATTCATCCAGTGAATTGGCCTCCACTGCCCTCTGTGGCACACACTCCCACCCTCTAAAGACGTGCGGGTTTGAGGTTAATTGGTTTCAGTAGATTGTTAATGGTCCCTAGTGTAGGATAGTGTTCGTGTACAGGTTGATTGCTAGTTGGCACGAACTTGGTGGGCCGAAGGGCCTGTTTCCCCGCCGTATCTCTAAATTAGAGACTAAAGTAGGGTTGACAACTGTCCCGTATTAGCCGGGACATCCGTATTTTGGGCTAAATTGGTTTGTCCCATACAGGGTCACCCTTATCCCGTATTAGGCCCGGACGGCACTGTAGGCCCGGACACTGTAGGCCCGGGCACTGTAGGGCCGGACATTGTAGGCCCGGGCACTGTAGGCCGAGGGCCGCTGTAGGCCCAAACAGTGTAGGCCCGGAAGCCGCTGTAGTCCCGGACAGGGTAGGCCCGGAGGCTGCCTGACAGAGGTTGCGTAGCAACCTGCCTCCCGTCCTGGGCGGCCACCATTGGTGGAGCGGGAGCACGTGGCCACTAGCCGGGTGAAGTCACATGGGGCACGGGGTGGTGACGTCACCTTTTGTCCCTTATTTCGGTGTGAGATAGTTGGCAACCCCTAAGTCTGAAGGAGGAATGACCTAGGTTTATTTGGAGATCGACTGATATAAGCTTGTTCTAGTTCCAACCACCATGGCCAAATGCAGTGTGCATAAATCTTAAATTCAATAATAACAAGAGTGAATGTTCCTTGAATAAAAATTGGGCCAAAAATCTTTAAACGCTTCATCTAACATTTGCATTTTGTTTAATTTTGTATTTTCAAAGAATAAGATCGTGTTGATCTTTCTTTTGTAATCATGCAGTGAAGCGTTTTGGCTGGAGATGGTTATCTGGATATAGATCATGAACTTAATTTAGTGCTTTGACATTGTACAGGTCTACACCTGCTTCAGGCAGCTCTACTGAGTCCAATAAAATACAGATTAATTATTAATCTTGCCACATGGCAAAGCAGGTTTGGGTTCAGAACTTTCCAGAACAGTACAGCATCACCACAGGCCCTTCGGCCCACAATGCCCGTGCAAGAACAGGAAGGCGGATTATTATCTGAATGGTATCAAGTTAGGAAATGGGGAAGTACAAAGAGATCTGGGTGTCCTTGCTCATCAGTCACTAAAAGTTAGCTTGCAGGTACAGCAGGCAGCGGAGAAAGCTAATGACATAGACAATAGACAATAGGTGCAGGAGGAGGCCATTCGGCCCTTCGAGCCAGCACCGCCATTCAATGTGATCATGGCTGATCATTCTCAATCAGTACCCCGTTCCTGCCTTCTCCCCATACCCCCTGACTCCGCTATCCATAAGAGCTCTATCTAGCTCTCTCTTGAATGCATTCAGAGAGAAACACGTTGGCCTTTATGACAAGAGGAGTTGAGTATAGGAGCAAAGAGGTCCTTCTGCAGTTGTACAAGGCCCTAGTGAGACCGCACTTGGAGTACTGTGTGCAGTTTTGGTCTCCAAATTTTTTAGATTTAGATTTAGATTCAGCGCGGAATTAGGCCCTTCGGCCCACCGGGTCCGCACCGCCCAGCGATCCCCACACATTAACACTATCCTACACCCACTAGGGACAATTTTTACATTTGCCCAGCCAATTAACCTACATACCTGTAGGAGGAAACCGAAGATCTCGGAGAAAACCCAGGCAGGTCACGGGGAGAACGTACAAACTCCGTACAGACGGCGCCCGTAGTCAGGATCGAACCTGTGACTCTGGCGCTGCATTCACTGTAAGGCGGCAACTCTACCGCTGCGCCACCGTGCCGCCTAATTTGAGGAAGGATATTCTTGCTATTGAGGGCGTGTAGCGTAGGTTCACTAGGTTAATTCCCGGAATGGCGGGACTATCTTATGTTGAAAGACTGGAGCGACTAGGCTTGTATATGCTGGGATTTGGAAGGATGAGAGGGGATCTTATCTAAACATATAAGATTATTAAGGGATTGGACACATTAGAGGCAGGAAACATGTTCCCAACGTTGGGGGAGTCCAGAACCAGGGGTCACAGTTTAAGAATAAGGGGTAGACCATTTAGAACTGAGATGGGGAAAAACCTTTTTCACCCAGAGAGTTGTGAATCGGTGGAATTCTCTGCCACAGAAAGCAGTGGAGGCCAATTCACTGGATGTTTTCAAGAGAGAGTTAGATTTAGCTCTTAGGGCTAGTGGGATCAAGGGATTTGGGGAGAAGGCAGGAACGGGGTACTGATTTTGGATGATCAGCCATGATCACATTGAATGGCGGTGCTGGCTTGAAGGGCCGAATGGCCTCCTTCTGCACCTATTTTCTATGTTTCTATGTCCCTCCATATCCATGTGCCTGTCCAAAAGACTCTTAAACACCACTATCGTATCTGCCTCCACCCTCAATCCTGGCAGTGCGTTCCAGGCCCCCACCACCCTCTGTGTGAAAAAAAACTTGTTCCACACACCTTATAGAGAAATACACCATGAAAACAGGCCCTTCGGCCCAACTTGCCCACACTGACCAACATGTCCCAGCTACACTAGTCCTACCTGCCTACATTTGGTCCATTTCCCTCCAAACCTGTCCTATCCACGTACCAGTCTAAATGTATCTTAAATGCTGACTCAACTAACTCCTCCGGCAGCTCGTTCCGTACACCCACCACCCAGCACTCTGTGAAACGTCACCTATCCACGTTCTCCACAGATGCTGCCTGACCCGCTGAGTTACTCTAGCACTCTGTGAAACGTCACCTATCCACGTTCTCCACAGATGCTGCCTGACCCGCTGAGTTACTCCAGCACTGTGTGAAACGTCACCTATCCATGTTCTCCACAGATGCTGCCTGACCCGCTGAATTACTCCAGCACTCTGTGAGCCACACAACAGGAGCAGATGGAATGGGCTTTCAATCGACTTGTGTTGTTCAGGGTTATTTATTTTAGGATGAGTTTGGATGAAAGGGAACAATTCATCGAGCAGTGAGAGCAGAGAGCAGACAGCAGTCACAGTTCCGATTAACAGCAACAGTCCTTAGCCATTGTTGCTAGCTGCTGACACAGCAGAAAGACACACCAGCCTCTCAGCACGGTGGCGCAGCGGTAGAGTTGCTGCCTCACAGCGCCCGAGACCCGGGTTCCATCCTGACTACGGGCGCTGTCTGTACGGAGCTTGTACATTCTCCCCGTGACCTACGTGGGTTTTCTCCGGGTGCTCCGGTTTCCTCCCACACTCCAAAGACGTACAAACGGTTTGTAGGTTAATTGGCTTCGGTAAAATTGTAAATTGTCCCTAGTGTGTGTGTGGGATGGTGCTCGTTTGCGGTGACCGCTGTTCGGCTCGGACTCGGTGGGCCGAAGGTTTTGTTTCCGCGCTGAGTCTCTGAACCAGGGGCCACACAGTCTAAGAATAAAGGGGAGGCCATTTAAAACTGAGGTGAGAAAAATTTGTGGAATTCTCTGCCACAGAGGACAGTGGAGGCCAATTCACTGGATGAATTTAAAAGAGAGTTAGATCGAACTCTAGGGGCTAGTGGAATCAAGGGATATGGGGAGAAGGCAGGCACGGGTTACTGATTGTGGATGATCAGCCATGATCACAATGAATGGCGGTGCTGGCTCGAAGGGCCGAATGGCCTCCTCCTGCACCTATTTAAATTAAAAAAAAGTAAATACATAAAACTAAACGAACAGTGAGTCTTTAGAGGAACTTATGCCTAATAAATAACATAATCAGCTCCATCGGGACACACTAGGAATTCAGATGAGATTTACCTGAGACAGTCTCACCCACTGAGACCACACCTGGAAAATGGTGTTCTGTTTAGTTTAGTTTAGTTTAGAGATACAGCGCGGAAACAGGCCCTTTCGGCCCACCGGGTCCGCGCCGCCCAGCGATCCTCGCACACTAACACTATCCTACACACACTAGGGACAATTTTACATTTTATACCAAGCCAATTAACGTACAAATCTGCACGTCTTTGGAGCGTGGGAGGAAACCGAAGATCTCGGAGAAAACCCACGCAGGTCACGGGGAGAACGTACAAACTCCGTACAGACAGCACCCGTAGTCGGGATGGAACCCGGGTCTCCGGCGCTGCATTCGCTGTAAGGCAGCAACTCTACCGTGCCAAATGGGTATCGTTTTTGCACCATCGTAAAGTCAAAATATCGTAAGTCGAAGCATCGTAAGTCGAGGAGCATCTGTACAATGTGGAAACAGGCCCTTCGGCCCACCGAGTCTGTGATCGCCCCGTACACTAACACTATCTACACATTGGTTTAGTTTAGTTTAGTTTAGAGATACAGCGCGGAAACAGGCCCTTTCGGCCCACCGGGTCCTCGCCGACCAGCGATCCCCGCACACTAACACTATCCTACACACACTAGGGACAATTTTTTAAAAACGTTTACCAAGCCACTTAACGTACAAAACCTGTACATGGTTGGATTGTGGGAGGAAACTGAAGATCTCGGAGAAAACCCACGCAGGTCACGGGGAGAACCTACAAACTATGCTGCTGGCCTTGCCGAGGCAGCGTGAGGTGTAGATGGAGTCAATGGATGGGAGGTTGGATTGTGTGATGGTCTGGGCTGCGTCCACACTTTGCGGCAATTTCGTGCGGGATTAACTCAGCGGGTCATGGAGCGACTCTGGAGAAATAGGTTGGCCGGCGTTTCGGGTCAGGACCCTTCTTCAGACACTTCTTCAACCAGCCTGAAGAATGGGCTTGACCCGAAACGTCAACCACCCTTTTTCTCCAGGGATGCTTGCTGACTGACCCGCTGAGTTACTCCAGCACTCTGCGAAACATTACCTATCCATGTTCTCCAGCGATGCTGTCTGATCCGCTGAGTTACTCCAGCACTCTGTGAAACGTCACCGATCCATGTCCTCCAGACGTTGCCTGACCCGCTGAGTTACTCCAGCACTCTGTGTCTAACAAGCATAGAGGGATATGGGCCTAACATGGAGAAATAGGACTAGCTTTGATGGGACGTGTTGGTCGGCATGGATGGATTGTCTCCATGCTCTATGTGATTCTATGATTCCGTTTGTATCATAAGGTCATAAGTGGCCTTATGACTAAAGGTGTCACAAAATGCTGGAGTAACTCAGCAGGTCAGGCAGCATCTAGGAGAGAGGGAATGGGTGACGTTTCGGGTCGAGACCCTTCTTCAGACTTCAGACAGTGATTCCTTATGACTTAAGGTCATAATTAAGGTCAAATTAAGTTCAAAATTAGGCCATTCAGCCCATCAAGTCTACTCCACCATTCAATCATGGCTGATCTATATCTCCCTCCCAACCTCATTCTCTCTGCCTTCTCCCCATAATTCCTGACATCCGTAATAATCGTACTGGAATTTAGAAGGATGAGAGGAGATCTTATCGAAACGTATAAGATTATTAAGGGGTTGGACACGTTAGAGGCAGGAAACATGTTCCCAATGTTGGGGGAGTCCAGAACCAGGGGCCACAGTTTAAGAATAAGGGGTAGGCCATTTAGAACGGAGATGAGGAAAAACTTTTTCAGTCAGAGAGTTGTGAATCTGTGGAATTCTCCGCCTCAGAAGGCAGTGGAGGCCAATTATCTGAATGCATTCAAGAGAGAGCTAGATAGAGCTCTTAAGGATAGCGGAGTCAGGGGGTATGGGGAGAAGGCAGGAATGGAGTACTGATTGAGAATGATCAGCCATGATCACATTGAATGGCGATGCTGGCTCAAAGAGCCGAATGGCCTCCTCCTGCATTTATTGTCTATTAATCAAGAATCTATCTCTGACTTAAAAATATCCACTGACGGCCTCCACAGCCGTCAGTGGTGAAGAATTCCACAAATTCACCACCCTCTGACTAAAGAAGTTCCTCCTCATCTCCTTCCTAAAGGAACGTCCTTTAATTCTGAGGCTGTGGCCTCTGGTCCTAGACTCTCCCACTAGTGGAAACATCCTCTCCACATCCACTCTCTCCAGGCCGCTCACTATTCTGTAAGTTTCAACAAGGTTCCCTCCTCATCCTTCTAAACTCCAGCACACATCCTCTGTCATATTTCAATACGGGGAGAAAAGATGAGGTACGAGGGTAAACTAGCCAATAATATAAAGGAAGATAGCAAAAGTTTTTTTAGGTACGTGAAGAGGAAAAAAATAGTCAAGGCAAATGTGGGTCCCTTGAAGACAGAAGCAGGGGAATTTATTATGGGGAACAAAGAAATGGTAGACGAGTTAAACCGTTACTTTGGATCTGTCTTCACTGAGGAAGATACACACAATCTCCCAAATGTTCTAGGGGCCGGAGAACCTAGGGTGATGGAGGAACTGAAGGAAATCCACATTAGGCAGGAAATGGTTTTGGGTAGACTGATGGGACTGAAGGCTGATAAATCCCCAGGGCCTGATGGTCTGCATCCCAGGGTACTTAAGGAGGTGGCTCTAGAAATAGTGGAAGCATTGGAGATCATTTTTCAATGTTCTATAGATTCAGGATCAGTTCCTGTGGATTGGAGGATAGCAAATGTTATCCCACTTTTTAAGAAAGGAGGGAGAGAGAAAACGGGTAATTATAGACCAGTTAGTCTGACATCAGTGGTGGGGAAGATGCTGGAGTCAATTATAAAAGACAAAATTGCTGAGCATTTGGATAGCAGTAACAGGATCATTCCGAGTCAGCATGGATTTACGAAGGGGAAATCATGCTTGACAAATCTACTGGAATTTTTTGAGGATGTAACTAGGAAAATTGACAGGGGAGAGTCAGTGGATGTGGTGTACCTCGACTTTCAGAAAACCTTCGACAAGGTCCCACATAGGAGATTAGTGGGCAAAATTAGGGCACATGGTATTGGGGGTAGGGTGCTGACATGGATAGAAAATTGGTTGACAGACAGAAAGCAAAGAGTGGGAATAAATGGGTCCCTTTCGGAATGGCAGGCAGTGACCAGTGGGGTACCGCAAGGTTCGGTGCTGGGACCCCAGCTATTTACGATATACATTAATGACTTAGACGAAGGGATTAAAAGTACCATTAGCAAATTTGCAGATGATACTAAGCTGGGGGGTAGTGTGAATTGTGAGGAAGATGCAATAAGGCTGCAGGGTGACTTGGACAGGTTGTGTGAGTGGGCGGATACATGGCAGATGCAGTTTAATGTAGATAAGTGTGAGGTTATTCACTTTGGAAGTAAGAATAGAAAGGCAGATTATTATCTGAATGGTGTCAAGTTAGGAGGAGGGGGAGTTCAACGAGATCTGGGTGTCCTAGTGCATCAGTCAATGAAAGGAAGCATGCAGGTACAGCAGGCAGTGAAGAAAGCCAATGGAATGTTGGCCTTCATAACAAGAGGAGTTGAGTATAGGAGCAAAGAGGTCCTTCTACAGTTGTACCGGGCCCTGGTGAGACCGCACCTGGAGTACTGTGTGCAATTTTGGTCTCCAAATTTGAGGAAGGATATTCTTGCTATGGAGGGCGTGCAGCGTAGGTTCACTAGGTTAATTCCCGGAATGGCGGGACTGTCGTATGTTGAAAGGCTGGAGCGATTGGGCTTGTATACACTGGAATTTAGAAGGATGAGGGGGGATCTTATTGAAACATATAAGATAATTAGGGGATTGGACACATTAGAGGCAGGAAACATGTTCCCAATGTTGGGGGAGTCCAGAACAAGGGGCCACAGTTTAAGAATAAGGGGTAGGCCATTTAGAACGGAGATGAGGAAGAACTTTTTCAGTCAGAGAGTGGTGAAGGTGTGGAATTTTCTGCCTCAGAAGGCAGTGGAGGCCAGTTCGTTGGATGCTTTCAAGAGAGAGCTGGATAGAGCTCTTAAGGATAGCGGAGTGAGGGGGTATGGGGAGAAGGCAGGAACGGGGTACTGATTGAGAGTGATCAGCCATGATCGCATTGAATGGCGGTGCTGGCTCGAAGGGCTGAATGGCCTCCTCCTGCACCTATTGTCTATTGTCTATTGTCAGTGCGTGGGGAAAGGGTGGAATATTACATTGCATCTTAACTGTAGACATGGTAAATTACTAACATTGCGTCGTCAATAATTAAAGAGGAGCTTGCAAGATGAGATTAGAAACATAGTTATTTGTGCAAAATGTAGACAGAAGTTAATTCATAACATTAGATATAAGGAACTGCAGATGCTGGAATCTTAAGCAAAATACAGAGTGCTGAAGTAACTCAGTGGGTCAGGCAGCATCTCTGGGGAACATGGATAGGTGACGTTTCACAGAGTGCTGGAGTAACTCAGCGGGTCAGGCAGCATCTCTGGAGAACATGGATAGGTGAACGTTTCACAGAGTGCTGGAGTAACTCAGCGGGTTAGGCAGCAATCTGTGTAGGGTGGCACGGTGGCGCAGCGGTAGAGTTGCTGCCTCACAGCGAATGCAGCGCCGGAGACTCGGGTTCCATCCTGACTACGGGTGCTGTCTGTACGGAGTTTGTACGTTCTCCCCGTGACTTGCGTGGGTTTTCTACGAGATCTTCGGTTTCCTCCCACACTCCAAAGACGTTAAGGTTTGCAGGTTACTTGGCTTGGTGTAAATGTAAATTTGTCCCTCTTGTGTGTAGGATCGTGTTAGTGTGGGCCGAAGGGCCTGTTTCCGCATTGTATCTCCAAACAAAACAGAACTGAACTAAAGACTCTCTGACTGTGTGGTGACTGTGCAGAAACGCCGCAGGTTTGCCAGGCGCCATTCCAAGTCTGTAACCACTAACTGGCTATCTGCAGATACTAATGTAGTATCTACAATAGCTGAACAACCACTTTCAAGGGCTGTACAGTCATTTGAAAGAGAGATGGATGCTTGTGTACTGAGAGCATTCTCATCATGAGGGCGTGCAGCGTAGGTTTACTAGGTTAATTCCTGGAATGGCGTGACTGTCATATGTTGAAAGACTGGAGCGACTAGGCTTGTATACACTGGAATTTAGAAGGATGAGAGGAGATCTTATCAAAACGTATAAGATTATTAAGGGGTTGGACACGTTAGAGGCAGGAAACATGTTCCCAATGTTGGGGGAGTCCAGAACCAGGGGCCACAGTTTAAGAATAAGGGGTAGGCCATTTAGAACTGAGATGAGGAAAAACTTTTTCAGTCAGAGAGTTGTGAATCTGTGGAATTCTCTGCCTCAGAAGGCAGTGGAGGCCAAGTCTCTGAATGCATTCAAGAGAGAGCTAGATAGAGCTCTAAAGGATAGCGGAGTCAGGGGGTATGGGGAGAAGGCAGGAACGGGGTACTGATTGAGAATGATCAGCCATGATCACTTGGATGGCGGTGCGTACAGGCTCGAAGGGCCGAATGGCCTCCTCCTGCACCTATTGTCTATTGTCTATCTGCAGCCCACACCCTGCGTCCCTATCATCCCTATTCCATTTTTTATATGTTCAAAAGTGATAGAAGCAGAGTTAGGCCATTCGGCCCATCGAGTCCACTCCGCCATTCAATCATGGCTGATCTATCTCTCCCTCCTAACCCCATTCTCCTGCCTTCCCCCGCCCCCATCACCCTTGGCAACCGTACTGTGGGGCAGCACAGCGGTAGAGTTGCTGTCTCACAGCGCCGGAGACCCGGGTTCGATCCCGACTACGGGTGCCGTCTGTACGGAGTTTGTACGTTCTCCCCGTGACCTGCGTGGGTTTTCTCCGGGTGCTCCGGTTTCCTCCCGCACTGCGAAGACGTGCATAAATACAATGAAGCTGAAGTCAACTGCAATAGGTAAGGCAAAGGGAAAGATCCAAAGAAGGTTTATCAAGTTCGGCATGTCCCCAACAACTCTCACCAACGTCTACAGATGACCCATAGAAAGCATTTTATCAGGATGCATCACAGCTCGGTTTGGGAACAGCTCCATCCAAGACCGCAAGGAATTGCAGAGAATTGTGGACGCAGCCCAGACCATCACACAAACCAACCTCCCTTCCACTGACTCCATCTACACCTCACGCTGCCTCGGCAAGGCCAGCAGCATCATCAAGGACCAGTCTCACCCCGGCCACTCCCTCTTCTCCCCTCTCCCATCAGACAAGAGGTACAGAAGTGTGAAAACGCACACCTCCAGATTCAGGGGCAGTTTCTTCCCGGCTGTTATCAGGCAACTGAACCGTCCTCTCACCAACTAGGATCCCATCTACCTCATTGGAGGCCTTCGGACTATCTTTAATCGGACTTTACTGGCTTTACCTTGCATTAAACGTTATTCCTTTTATCCTGTATCTGCACACTGCGGACGGATCGATTGTAATCATGTGTTGTCTTTCTGCTGACTGGTTAGCACGCAACAAAAGCTTCTCACTGTACCTCGGTACACGTGACAATAAACTAACTGAAGATACAGGGTGCAGAATATAGTTCTCAGCATCGTAGCGCATCAGTTCCACAGACAAAGTCCAATGTCCGCAATGGGGTAGAGGTGAATCGGACAGTACCCTGGCTTATGGAAGGGCCGTTCAGAAGCCTGACAACAGAGGGGAAGAGGCTGTTCCTGAGTCTGGTGGTGCGCGCTTTCAAGCTTCTGTACCTTCTGCCGGTCGGGAGCGGGGAGAAGAAGGAATGACCGGGGTGGGACAGGGACACGTCTGGGATTATGTCGGCTGCTTTGCCGAGGCAGCGTGAAGTGCAGATGGAGTCGATGGTGGGGAGTGTGGTGTGTGTGTGTGATGGGCCACATCTACAATGGTGGGGAGTGCGATGTGTGTGTGTGGACTAGGCCACATCTACAATGGTGGGGTGTGTGGTGTGTGTGTGATGGACTGGGCCACATCTACAATGGTGGGGAGTGTGTGTGAGTGTGATGGACTGGGCTACATCTACAATGGTGGGGTCGGGTGTGTGATGGACCGGGCTCCATCTACAATGGTGGGGTGTGTGGTGTGTGTGATGGACTGGGCTCCATCTACAATGGTGGGGTGTGGGGTGTGTGGTGTGTGTGTGTGATGGACTGGGCTACATCTACAATGGTGGGGTCGGGTGTGTGATGGACCGGGCTACATCTACAATGGTGGGGTCGGGTGTGTGATGGACCGGGCTACATCTACAATGGTGGGGAGTGTGGTGTGTGTGTGATGGACTGGGCCACATCCACATCTCTACAATTTCCAGCGGTCTTGGGCAGGGCAGGCCATTCTGAAAACAAGATTTATGTTTAGGTTGGAGGGAAAGAAAACTGCAGATGCTGGTTCAAATCGAAGGTAGACACAAAATGCTGGAGTAACTCAGCGGGACAGGCAGCATCTCGGGAGAGAAGGAATGGGTGACGTTTCGGGTCGAGACCCTTCTTCAGTCTAAGGAAGACCTCCAGCGTTTTGTGTCTGCCTTTATGTTTAGGTTTATTATTGTCAGGTGTACTGGGGTACAGTAGAAAGCTTTGTTTTCAATGCTATCTAATCAGACCAGATAATATCACTGGTAAATACAGTCAAGTCAAACTCAAGTACAATAGATGGAGCAAAGGGGAAGAAGAAGACGAGTTTAGAGAAGGGTCTCGGAGACCCAAAATGTCACACATTCCTTCTCTCCAGAGATGCTGCCTGACCCGCTGAGTTACTCCAGCACTCTGTGTCTGTCTACTTTCACTGTCCTGCTGATTAATTTTACTGATTGTAAGCCTCGTCCTCACCTTTCCCTCAGCCAACAATAGGTGCAGGAGGAGGCCATTCGCCCCTTCGAGCCAGCACCTCCATTCAATGTGATCATGGCTGATCATCCACAATCAGTATCCCGTTCCTGCCTTCTCCCCATACCCCCTCACTCCGCTATCCTTAAGAGCTCTATCCAGCTCTCTCTTGAAAGCATCCAACGAACTGGCCTCCACTGCCTTCTGATGCAGAGAATTCCACAGATTCACAACTCTCTGACTGAATATGTTTTTCCTCATCTCCGTTCTAAATGGCCTACCCCTTATTCTTAAACTTTGGTGGCATATTCCAGTCCCTTATCATCCTTGGGTAAAGGGGATATTGGTAGCAAAGTCTATTGAAATTCAGTGAGTTGGTGATGTAGGGGACCGGTATTTTGCCTCGTTTCACGGCCGTTGGTGCTCTGGGATGACGGGAGGTTCGATGGAGCGTTTTGTTGAATCTCTTTGTAAATTGCAACAAGTATTAGACTGATTCTGCGGAGCTCTGGGGTATCGCATCCGAGAGAAGTCAACGTATTATCCACGCTTGCTTTGCGCTTGTGGGGTGGGGCAGGGACACACCTGGGGAGGGGGGGGGGGGGGGTGGGGGAAATCTTTCTTTAAAAAAAAAAATCTCTTCCTCGAGGCGTGGCTCGGATGCGGGGCCTTCCATCTCATAGAAACATAGAAAATAGGTGCAGGAGTAGGCCATTCGGCCCTTCGAGCCTGCACCGCCATTCAATATGATCATGGCTGATCATCCAACTCAGTAACCTGTACCTGCCTTCTCTCCATACCCCCCGATCCCTTTAGCAAAAAGGGCCACATCTAACTCCCTCTTAAATATAGCCAATGAACTGGCCTCAACTACCTTCTGTGGCAGAGAATTCCACAGATTCACCGCTCTCTGTGTGAAAAAAAACGTTCTCATCTCGGTCCTAAAAGACTTCCCCCTTATCCTTAAACTGTGACCCCTGGTTCTGGACTTCCCCAACATCGGGAACAATCTTAAGAATTTTGTAAGTTTCTATAAGATCCCCCCTCAATCTTCTAAATTCCAGCGAATACAAGCCGAGTCTATCCAGTCTTTCTTCATATGAAAGTCCTGCCATCCCAGGATCAATCTGGTGAACCTTCTCTGTACTCCCTCTAAGGCAAGAACGTCTTTCCTCAGATTAGGAGACCAAAACTGTACGCAATACTCCAGGTGCGGTCTCACCAAGGCCCTGTACAACTGCAGCAGAACCTCCCTGCTCCTATACTCAAATCCCCTCGCTATGAATGCCAACAAACCATTGGCTTTCTTCACTGCCTGCTGCACCTGCATGCCTACTTTCAATGACTGGTGTACCACGACACCCAGGGGACATCCTTGTGGGGGCTGTGCGAGTCGGTCGCCTCGGTCACCTCGGCAGAAGTCGAACTATCCGTCCGTGGGAGAAGCATGGGGGAAGAGAGAAGATTTTTTTTGCCTTCCATCACAGTGAAGGGGTGTCTGGAGGAGTCACTGTGATGGATGTTTGTGTTAAAATTGTGTGTCTTGTGTCTTTTACTCTGCACTGTTGTGGCTGTGTGGCAAACGATTTTTGTTCAATTCATTTTGTATGACAATGAAGGTAATTCAGATTCAGACAGAGAGAGGGGGAATGCAAGGATTAGGTGCTTGGCCAGATTACCACCCAGCGATATGAATATTGATTTCTCCAACAAACCTTGCATCCCTCTCTCTCCCCCCCAAGTCATCGTACCAGTTTCAAAGTCGTCTTGTTGAGTCTCTTTGGCTGTAACTAGTTTTAGACAATAGACAATAGGTGCAGGAGGAGGCCATTCGGCCCTTCGAGCCTGTACGCACCGCCATTCAATGTGATCATGGCTGATCATTCTCAATCAGTACCCCGTTCCTGCCTTCTCCCCATACCCCCTGACTCCGCTATCCTTAAGAGCTCTATCTAGCTCTCTCTTGAATGCATTCAGAGAATTGGCCTCCACTGCCTTCTGAGGCAGAGAATTCCACAGATTCACAACTCTCTGACTGAAAAAGGTTTTCCTCGTCTCAGTTCTAAATGGCCTACCCCTTATTCTTAAACTGTGGCCCCTTGTTCTGGACTCCCCCAACATTGGGAACATGTTTCCTGCCTCTAACGTGTCCAACCCCTTAATAATCTTATATGTTTCGATAAGATCTCCTCTCATCCTTCTAAATTCCAGTGTATACAAGCCTAGTCGTTCCAGTCTTTCAACATATGATAGTCCCGCCATTCCGGGAATTAACCTAGTAAACCTACGCTGCACGCCCTCAATAGCAAGAATATCCTTCCTCAAATTTGGAGACCAAAACTGCACAGATAGATAGTTGGCTTGTTGAGTCTCTTTGTCTGTAACCAGTTTTCACCTAACCCCGCAGCTAACAATGGCCCGTTTCCTTTACCATCATTACTTTTTTTGCATATCTTTCATTCACTTGTTCTATACCTCTCTATAATCACCGTCTCCATCTCTCATTCCCCTCTCCCCTGACTTTCAGTCTGAAGAAGGGTCTCGGCCCGAAACATCAGCCATTCCTCAACTCGAGATGCTGCCTGACCCGCTGAGTTACTCCAGCATCTTGTGTCTACCAGAGGTCATAATGTTTTGGCTGATTGGTGTATATATAGATATATATATATCTATATATACACCAATACACCCAGTCACCCGTTCCTTCTCTCCTGAGATGCTGCCTGACCTGCTGAGTTACTCCAGCATTTTGTGAAATAAATACCTTCGATTTGTACCAGCATCTGCAGTTATTTTCTTTTATTTATCTATTTATCTATCTGTTTGTCTGTCTGTCTGTCTGTCTGTCTGTCTGTCTGTCTGTCTGTCTGTCTGTCTGTCTGTCTGTCTGTCTGTCTGTCTGTCTGTCAATCTATCAGTCTGTCTGTCTGTCTGTCTGTCTGTCTGTCTGTCTGTCTGTCTGTCTGTCTGTCTGTCTGTCTGTCTGTCTGTCTGTCTGTCTGTCTGTCTGTCTGTCAATCTATCAGTCTGTCTGTCTGTCTGTCTGTCTGTCTGTCTGTCTGTCTGTCTGTCAATCTATCAGTCTGTCTGTCTGTCTGTCTGTCTGTCTGTCTGTCTGTCAGTCTGTCTGTCTGTCTGTCTGTCAGTCTGTCAGTCTGTCAGTCTGTCTGTCTGTCTGTCTGTCTGTCTGTCTGTCTGTCTGTCTGTCTGTCAATCTATCAGTCTGTCTGTCTGTCTGTCTGTCTGTCTGTCTGTCTGTCTGTCTGTCTGTCTGTCTGTCTGTCTGTCTGTCTGTCTATCAATCTATCAGTCTGTCTGTCTGTCTGTCTGTCTGTCTGTCTGTCTGTCTGTCTGTCTGTCTGTCTGTCTGTCTGTCTGTCTGTCTGTCTGTCTGTCTGTCAATCTATCAGTCTGTCTGTCTGTCTGTCTGTCTGTCTGTCTGTCTGTCTGTCTGTCTGTCTATCTATCTATTTATATATATTTCTATATTTATATATATATATATAACTAGCTGCAAACAGAAATTTTGAATCAGCCCTGATGCCAATACCTGGTCACATTGAGGGAGAATATATTCACACAATCCGTTAAAATTACATTTTACATTTGAGTTGGCGCAGCGGTAGAGTTGCTGCCTCACAGCGCCAGAGACCCGGGTTCCATCGTGAATACGGGCGCTGTCTGTACAGAGTTTGTACGTTCTCCCCGTGACCTGCGTGGGTTTTCTCTGTGATCTCCGGTTCCCTCCCACACTCCAAAGAGGTACAGGTTTGTTGGTTAATCGGCTTGGTATAAATGTAAATTGTCCCTAGTGTGTGTGTAGGACAGTGTTAATGTGCAGGGATCGCTGGGCGGCGCGGACCCGGTAGGCCGAAAGAGCCTGTTTCCACGCTGTAATCTGGAAACTAAATTCTGGCCCAGAAGAAATAAATACTGGGACGCATGTGATTTGCTTTTTTTTTTTTAAACAGAAATCCCTACAAGTTAATGCAATTATCCGAACCCGTCTAACCCGATTATTCAACACATCAGACAGCTGAGAACCTCCCGAGACTGATTTACTTCCAATACACCCACCACCCTTTGTGTAAATGTGGTAATTTCAACAGTCATAGAGTCATAGAGTGATACAGTGTGGAAATAGGCCTTTCGGCCCAACTCGCCCACACCGGCCAACAATGTCCCAGTTACACTAGTCCCACCTGCCTGCGCTTGGTCCATATCCCTTCAAACCTGTCCTATCCATGTACCTGTCCAACTGTTTCTTAAACGATGGGATAGTCCCAGTCTCAACTACCTCCTCCGGCTGCTTGTTCCATACACCCATCACCCTCTGTGTGGAAATGTTACCCCTCGGATTCCTATTAAAACTTTTCCCCTTCACCTTGAACCTATGTCCTCTGGTCCTCGATTCCTCTAATCTGGGTACAAGACTCTGTGCGTCTACCCGATCTATTCCTCTCATGATTTTGTGCACCTCTATAAGATCTCCCCTCATCCTCCTGCGCTCCATGGAATAGAGACCCAGCCTGCTCAACTAAGAGATGTGGCAAGTTCCATGATATGATATGACAGAACATTATTTATCTCAATTTTCCACCTGGGATAACTATCGCCAGAGGTGGTAGTTGAGGCAGGAACTATCACACTTCAGTTTAGTTCATGAATTCATAAGTTCTAGAAGCAGAATTCGGCCATTCGGCCCATCAAGTCTACTCCGCCATACAATCATGGCTGATCTATCTCTCCCTCCTAACCCCATTCTCCTGCCTTCTCCCCATAACCCCTGACACCCGCACTAATCAAGAATCTATCTATCTTTGCCTTAAAAATATCCACTGACTTGGTCTCCACAGCCGTCTGCGGCAATGAATTCCACAGATTCATCAACCCCCTGACTAAAGAAATTCCTCCTCATCTCCTTCCTAAAGGTACGTCCTTTAATTCTGAGGCTGTGCCCTCTGGTCCCAGACTCTCCCACTAGTGGAAACATCCTCTCCACATCCACTCTATCCAGGCCTTTCACTACTCGGTAAGTTTCAATGAGGTCCCCCCTCATCCTTCTAAACTCCAGCGAGTACAGGCCCAGTGCCGACACACGCTCATCATATGTTAACCCACTCATTCCTGGGATCATTCTTGTAAACCTCCTCTGGACCCTCTCCAGAGCCAGCACATCCTTCCT